>NC_034607.1:807504-839885 GCF_900095145.1 Mus pahari | reverse complement strand
CCTGGAACTCACTCTGTAGACCAGGCTGGCCTCAAACTCAGAAATCCGCCTGCCTCTGCCTCCCAAGTGCTGGGATTAAAGGCATGCGCCACCACTGCCCAGCCCTAAGTGTTCTTCTAATTCTGCTGCTGCCATGG
The DNA here is from genome assembly GCF_900095145.1 of Mus pahari. Classification (NCBI taxonomy): domain Eukaryota; kingdom Metazoa; phylum Chordata; class Mammalia; order Rodentia; family Muridae; genus Mus; species Mus pahari. Next base: position 839,748 of record NC_034607.1, on the reverse strand, counting down.
ACTTTTGAGTTTGGTGGTGAATGAGCGCATATGAAAATGTGCATTTTAATGTTCCACAACTTCCATCCAAATGCCAATCCTAACTGTACATATGTTCATTGCGTTGTAGGACTTTGGGTCTGGTTAATTTTGGCGTGTGATAGTTTAATTTGTTTGCATGTATTTTATTTATTTATTTATTGTTTTATTATAATAAAGCTTATCTATTTAAAAAAAAAATTTAAGCCAGGCATAGTAGTGCATGCCTTTAATGCCAGCACTTGGAAAGCACAGGCAGGCAGATCTCTGTGAATTTAAGGATAGCCTGGTCTACATACTGAGTTCCAGGACAGCCAGACCTATATAGTGAAACACTGGGGAAGAGGAGGGGAAAACTAAGAGGCAAACCTTCAAGGCCAATAGAGAAAGAAAAAAACCAAAAAAACCAAAAAACAAAACAAAACAATAACCCAACCAAACAGAAAAACAACCAACCAATAAAAGTCACAGGACTTGCCAGGTAGTGGTGGCACATGCCTTTAAGCCCAGCACACAGGAGGCAGAGGCTGGTCTGTATGTTCAAAGCCAGCCTGGTCTGCAGACCAAATTCTAGGACAGTCAAAGCTGCACATACCTGTTTCAAAAAGGGAAAAAAAAAAAAAAAGACAGGAATTAGCAAACCTCTCAGTAATGACCTTAAATGTGACTCAATTCTCTAATAAACACATGCAGACTGGCGAATTGGCTTAGAAAGTGAGTAGATCCAAGATCCGGAGAGATGGTCATGAAAAGAATATACCAAACCAAACTGCTGTTTTATAGAAAAAAAAAGAAAAAAGAAAAGATTTGCAAGCACCCAGCAATATCAACAAAAAGAAAGGGTATAAATAGAGAGAGGTGACTTGGAGGGGTTACAAAAGGTTCCAATAAAATGCAGAAGAATGTCTCTGAAAACTATTTGCAAAAACCTGGAAATATGTAAGAGATGGACAACCTTCTAGGCACTGATGACATACCAAATAAAACCAAGAAAATAACAATCTAAACACATCTACAAGAAATAACAGGTAAAAACCAAAGATGTCTTTCTCTCTCAGACTGACCAACCCAGGCTTTCTCAATGGTCTAAAGTCACACTGTCCAGGGCTGGAAAGATGACTTAGCAGTTATGAGCAGATATTGTCCTTCCAGAGGACCCACGTTCAGTTCCCATTATCCACAAGAGCTACTGACAACTGCCTATAACCTCAGTTCCAAGGATCCACACCCATTTCTGGCCTCAGCAGGTACCCCCCCACACACAGGCAGCATACACTCAAATGTATTTATATACATAAAAATATTTTTAATCTAAAAAATAACAACAAAGAAATTACATTCTCTAGAAAAACTAACAACTACCTGAATTAGAAAGGAAATGAAAATATTAAAATCTTTCCCAAGAACTATAATCCTGATAAGAGTTCTGTTTGGCTTCTGTTGTTTGTTTGGTTGGTTGGTTATACGTAACAGGGTCTCACTGTGTAGCCCTAGGGGACTATGAACTCTGAGATAGGCCAGCCTCTACCTCCAATGGGATTAAAAAAAAATCTCTCCCATGTACTCTAAATTTGAAGAAGTAGCCTAAGGCTAGCTAAACAACAAAAAATTATACACAGTGGGTGGCAGAGGGGGCAGAAATCACCTATAATCCCAGTGTAGTCCCCTCTTTCCCACCTTGCCTAAGGCTGCAGTAAGAGGCCAGCACAGGAGTTGTCAAAATGGCCACACCACGGCCGGGCGTGGTGGCGCACACCTTTAATCCCAACACTCGGGAGGCAGAGGCAGGCGGATTTCTGAGTTCGAGGCCAGCCTGGTCTACAGAAGTGAGTTCCAGGACAGCCAGGGCTATACAGAGAAACCCTGTCTTGAAAAAAACAAACAACAAACAACAACAACAACAACAAAGCCACACCACAACTTCTCAGCCTGGAGCTGTCACGGGAGCTGTCCACAGTGGCAGCACCACCACCACCACCACAACAACAACAAAGCCACACCACAACCTCGCAGCCTGGAGCTGTCATGGGAGCTGTCCACAGTGGCAGCACCACAACAACAACAACAACAACAAAGCCACACCACAACCTCGCAGCCTGGAGCTGTCACGGGAGCTGTACACAGTGGCAGCACCACAACAACAACAACAACAAAGCCACACCACAACCTCGCAGCCTGGAGCTGTCACGGGAGCTGTACACAGTGGCAGCACCACCACAACAACAACAACAACAACAACAACAACAACAAAGTCACACCACAACCTCGCAGCCTGGAGCTGTCACAGGAGCTATCCACAGTGGCAGCACCACCACCACCACAACAACAACAACAAAGCCACACCACAACCTCGCAGCCTGGAGCTGTCACGGGAGCTGTCCACAGTGGCAGCACCACCACAACAACAACAANACAACAACAACAACAAAGCCACACCACAACCTCGCAGCCTGGAGCTGTCACGGGAGCTGTCCACAGTGGCAGCACCACCACAACAACAACAACAAGCCACACCACAACCTCGCAGCCTGGAGCTGTCACGGGAGCTGTCCACAGTGGCAGCACCTCTTCTCCAGCCTCCTGGAGCAGCTCCACAAAGATGGCCCATCAGGCAATGCAACCTGAAGCTAGGAAGGACTTCCCATCTTAACCCATGGGCCCAATGCAGGGGAAAGGGTGAAAAAACCACCAATCCCTTAACAAGAAATCCCAAGTTCAGGACTTGAACTCACACCACACCTGAATCTGGAAATTTCTGTCCTGAAAAGCTCCACCCTCTAAGAAATCCTATCTAAGTCCCGCCCTTTGTCCAACTCCCCCGATGTCAGTCAGCTCTGGGAACAGAGGGCAGCCATCCCTTGATTTGTCTCTCCAATAAGTCTCCTTTATAAGATCTACTGCCTGGAGAGGCTCTCATCAGAAGAAGCTACGAACAAGAGAATCAACGAAGAGAAGAGAAAGGGCAGGGCTGAGGCCTGTAAGCTCCTAACCGCCTCAGCTCAGCTGGGGGTACCCTCCTCTGGGAGGCCCCTCAGAGCTCCCGAGTTTCAGGGTGTCCTCCCTGGGACACCTTTTCCCTTCAGAGCTGTATGTATGGTTCCTGGAACACCCTCCCATCTGAGCAGAAACACAGGCAGCACTGTGGAGGAGCTGAGTTCCAGGCTAGCTTGGTCTACATAACTCTTCCCAGATCAGCCAACGCTACGCAGTGAAATCCCGCGTAAAAGGTCAGAAGGACAACACAATCCCTGCCCTGGGCTTTTTCACTGTTGTCGAGGCTCTTTCCTTTGGAAAAGTTCTCCAAAATCTAGCCTTTACTTCAGATGATAAGCACATACAAGTTAAATTTTTAGGTAAACTTAAATTTCTCTCCCTTCTCCAAATTAGGGAATTTTGCCTATCACAACTAACAAATTCAGCTGTGAACTCAGGACGAGGGACGGAGATACAGGTCTACGGTAAAGCGTTCGCCTAGCATGAGACCTGAGGTTCGATCCCTAGTACTTTAATAAAGAAGCAGAGAGAGAGAGAGAGAGAGAGAGAGAGAGAGAGAGAGAGAGAGAGAGAGAGAGAGACCCTCTTCAGGGTGACCATAGTGTAACCTAAAGCAGGGAACAAGGAAATGAAAAAGTGCAAAACAGTGCACACCACCCACGTGCCTTCACCGCAGCCTGGACACGGCGTCACCAACTCGCCAGCTGCAATGTCAGCGGAGGCTCAGGTTCGCGGCGCAGGCTCGTCATGGGAAGACTAGAAACTTGGGACGAAGCAGCTTCACAGGGAAGGGACAGGACTGGACTGGAAGCCAGACTCCGCTAGCAGAGCATACAACTCAAATGCACCCGGGTGGAGGGCACTACCAGAGTCCATCTCCAATTGCTGCACACGTCCGGGGAGCCACCTTGCAGCCAAGCCGCGGCAGTGTCAGAACCACCCTCCAAGAGTCCAGGGCACACTCACCATTTCCTGCTTCTGATGCATCCAGGCGTTCTCCCTACCGAGCCGCAGTCGGCAGAACAGGCACCCGGGAAGCTCAAGCACAACTCTCCTCCCTCCAGCTACCCGGAACTCAAATATGGCGGCAAGGGAGCCACCCTCCACTATCCGTGCTTCTTATTGGATAGCTCAGGGGAGTAACAGTCTCCCTGGTTGGTGAATTATTCCGGACCCAACTCCTTAGAACTGAGTGATCAGGTCCAGCAACGCCTACCACCGAAATGGGTCTGTAAGTACAGATTGCAACAACTGCCCCGTCCAGGTTCATACCTTTTCTCTGAAATAAATCTGACTTCCTCCTGGAGGGTTATCACATTTCAGCACACCTCCTAGCCCGGGAGTGGTGGTGCGCATTTTTAATACAGAACCCGAGAGGCCGAGGACGGCTGTACGCTAGCTTTGTCTACATTATTGAGTTTCGAGCCAGCCAGAGCTATATGGTGAGAATTCTCCCCGTCTACACACACACAGGTCCAGGGCTTCAGAAAGATTTGTAAATTTTTATTTTTACTTATGTGTCTGCGTGGGTGAATCCGTGTGTGCGCGAGAGCTCTCTCAGATGTCTACTCGCTTTTCCAAGTGAGGCAGGTTTTTTGTTTTGTTTTGTTTTGTTTTGTTTTCACTCATCACTTTACCTGGAGCTCGGGTTTCCTTGGCTAATAATGGAAGCCAGCTAGCCACAGCGATTCTCTTATTTGAGCCTTCCTCAGAGATATGATTCAGAGATGTGCAAGGGTTCTCTAACGTGAGTGTTGGAATCTGAACTCCAGTCCTAGGTGTTTATCATGCGCCCTTAACCACCAACTCTCCAGCCCCATTCACAGCCTCTTGTGCTCAGCGGGCTCTTCCTGGTTTTTTCCGACATACAAATAGTGTCCCAATGTCACTTTTGAATAAATCCTTTGCTCTTCAATCAGAGTAAGCTAGAAAAAGTCATGATAGCAAACCAAAACTGATTTCCTTTTAAATTCCTTTGTGAAATAACTTTATGTTCACTCTGATTGGCTTTTTAAAAAAATTCCTTTGCCTTAAGAAACTTCCTTCTACTTTCATTTTGCCTACTTAGGCTCATCATATAAAAGCAAACATGTAATATCTGTTGTTTTGAGCCTGGCTCGTTTTCCTAACATGATCTCCAGTTCCATAATTTTTTTTTTTTTTTTGCAAACAGCATTCTTTGTGGATGAATAGTACTTCACTTTCATAAAAACCACATCTATTCTATCCTTTTATTCCTCCACTGCTAGGCTCCTTGGGTGACGCCATCACTTGAACGCTCAGTGCTGCAGTAAATGCGTGTGCAGGAGTCTGCAGTAAATGCGTGTGCAGGAGTCTTAGTTACGTGGTGACATTCGCTCTCTTCCTGTATATCTACAAGGGTATAGCTGGATAAAATGACTTAATTTTTAGTTTGGGGTTTGATGTTAAACACCAAAGCTCATGTGTTGGCGATATGGTCCACGGATGCTGTTTGGAGGTGATGGAAACTTAGCGATTGGTGGGCTGCCGAGTGGAAGTAAAGTCCTGAAAGATGTGCCCTTGAAGCAAGTATTGGAGCTCTGCCCTTTCCTAAGCACCCAAGCATGAACATTGATCTGTTTACTTCCCAGCCACCATGAGCTGAGCAACTTGACTCTTGGGCTTCCCACCATGATCCTCTGTTTTACCACAGGCCTAAACCAAAGGGATCAGCTGACTATGACCTAAAACCAAGAGCCAAATAAGCTACTCCTCCTTATAAACTGTTTATCCAGGGTGTTTTGTTAAAGCCACAGATTTTTGACTAAATTGCATTCTATCTACATATATATTTATCTGAAGATATGTTTCATATTTAACTTGAGATCTATAGCTCTGCCTGACCAGAACTCACCGGATAGACCATGCCAGCCACAAACTCACAGACATCTGCCTGCCTCTGCCTTGTGAGAGCAGGGATTAAAGGCGTGTCACACTATGCAGGCTTGCTTTTTCTTGTTCTTGTTTGTTTGTTTGTTACTGTTTTTTTTTAAAGATTTATTTATTTATTATATGTAAGTACACTGTAGCTGTCTTCAGACACTCCAGAAGAGGGCGTCAGATCTTGTTACAGATGGTTATGAGCCACCATGTGGTTGCTGGGATTTGAACTCCGGACCTTCGGAAGAGTAGTCGGGTGCTCTTACCGCTGAGCCATCTCACCAGCCCCTTGTTATTGTTTTTAAAGATTTGTTTGTTTGTTTGTTTAATGTGTGTGACTACACTGTAGTTGTACAGATGGTTGTGAGCCTTCATGTAGTTGTTGGGAATTGAATTTTTAGGACCTCTGCTTGCTCCCGTCAGCCCTGCTCACTTACTCCGGTCAACCCCACTCACCCAGTCCCTGCTAGCTCCGGCCCAAAGATTTATTTATTATTATAAATAAGAACACTGTTGCTGTCTTCAGACACACCAGAAGAGGGCATCAGATCTCATTACGGGTGGTTGTGAGCCACCATGTGGTTGCTGGGATTTGAACTCAGGACCTTCAGAAGATCAGTCAGTGCTCTTACCTGCTGAGCCATCTTGCCAGCCCCTTGTTTTTGTTTTTTAATGAAATTTTGCTTTGTATGTAGTCCAGGCTTGTCTTGAAACAGTGATTTTCTCATGGCTGCAAAAGTCTTCTTTTTTACTCCTAAATTTTGTGTGTGTGTGTGTATGTGTGTGTGTGTGTGTGTGTGTGTGTGTGTGTGTGTGTGTATTCTGAAATGATAATGGACTGTGTCTTAGGGCTGTGAACAGATACCATGATCAAAGAAAGTCTAATAAAGGACAACATTTAATTGGGGCTGGTTTACAGGTTCATAATCCATTATCATCAAGGTAGGAACGTAGCAGCATCCAGGCAGGCATGGTCCAGGAGGAGCTGGGAGTTCTACAGCTTCATCTGAAGGCTNTTATCAGAATACTGGCTTNCAGGCAGCTGGGATGAGGGTATTAAAGTCCACACCCACAGTGACACACCTATTCCAACAAGGCCACACCCTCTTAATAGTGCCACTCCCTAGGCCAAGCCTATACATACCACTACCAGACTGAATCTCTGAAACTGTAAGACATCNTAAATATCCTAAATTAAACTATTAATATATTGGTTCTTTAAGTTAGGGTTTCTCTGTGTAGCCCTGGCTGTCCTGGAACTTGCTCTTAGACCACGCTGGCCTGAAAGTCACAGGGATCTGCCTGCCTTAGCCTCCACCACCACTGGTGTGTGCCCTCCTCTTCCCCCTCCTCCTCCTCCTTATCCTCCTCTTCCTTCTCCTTCTCCTTCTCCTCCCTTCCTCCTCCCCCTCCTCCTCCTCTTCTTCTCCCTCCTCCTCCTCTTCTTCCCCCTCTTCCTCCTCTTCCTCCTCCTCTTCTTCTCCCTCTTCCTCCTCTTCTTCCCCCTTTTCCTCCTCTTCCTCCTCCTCCTCCTATTCTTCTTGACTCCTAAATACTTGAAGGGCACCTAAAACATTTTACTTTCAGCCGTGCTGGCATGTAATTACTTCTCTGTGTGACTTAAGCAAGTGAATGCACCTCTCTGTTCCCTCTGCCCTCCTGCTATCTCTCACCATCTACTATGGTCTAGGAATCTTGCAGAAGCTGGCTCTTCTCTGGAAGGTGGGTCTGCCCCAACAGGGGGAGAAGAGAATCTAGAGACCATGTACTCCAAGATGCTGAGGCCTCCAAGGTCTTCTAAGACCAGAAATTGGACTAGCTGGACTAGGAGACATGAGGAAGATGGAAAGAAACTTTGGCTATCTCTGAGGTTTCTTGTGGTCAGACTTCCAGGTGAGGATGAGCACCATGAAAGATGACATTAGACAAGAGTGAGAGAGCTGAAGGAGAAATTCTTCTGCCATAGATAGAATGTTGAGGAGGCCAAGTGTGGTGGTGAAGGCCTGTGATCATAGCCCTCAAGAGTCTCAAGCGCTCCTGAGTTTGAGGACAGCTGTGGTAAGATCCTGTCTAGAAAATGGGGATAGGGGCATCTCCCCAATAATCTTTCCTGTTTGTTTGCTCTGTGTGTGTATGTCTTCGAGGGATCACGTATGTGGAGACATGAACATGGGTGGATGTGAGCAGATTATGGAAGCCTGAATTTGATGTCAGGTGTCTTCCTCCATTACCTTCCATCTTGTGTGGTGAAATAGGATCTCAGGTGAATCCAGAGCTCATAGATCCAGCTAGGCTTGCTAGCTATCTTGCTGTGAAAATCCTCTGCCTCTGTCATACACTGGCATTACAAATGAGGACGAAGGAGAGGCAGGAGCGGGAGAAGGAGGAAAAGGAGACTCTCACTCCAGTTTGGCATTTATGTAGGTGTTAGGGATCTGGACTTTATTTCTAAATTTGTACAGCAAGGTCTTTAGCCACTGAGCCAATCTCCAGGACCTTGTAGGGAGGGATGTGGCTGCAGACAGATGTAGTCTTTAGACTTGGGACTGATGGATGCCTTTGGAGTCAAGAGTTTTTCTACAAAGCCTCAGTTTCCTCATCTATAAAATGGGAATAATTCTCTGCACTTAGAAGATGATCAAAACGACGTCATGGAATCGTGAACCGAGCATACCAAGGAGCTCAGGGTGGTAGTGTGAATAGATATGGCCCCCATAGACTCATGTGTTTGAATGCTTGACTCTTGGGGAATGGCACTTTTAGGAGGCGTGGCCTTGTTGGAGTAGGTGTGGCTTTGTTGGAGAAAGTGTGTCACTGTGTGGGTAGGCTTTGAAGACTCCTAGTGCTCAAGCCCTGCTCAAAGAGAGCATCCTCCAAGCTGCCTGCTGAGGGCAGTGTCCTCCAAGCTGCCTGCAGATCAAGCTGTGCAACTCTCGCTCCTTCTCCAACACCATGTCTGCCTGCAGGCTGCCAGGCTGTCTACCATGACAAGGGTAGAAACTGTAAGCCAACCACAATTAAATGTGTTCCTTTATAAGAATTACCTTGGTCATGTTGTCTATTAGCAGCAATGAAAACCCTAACTAAGACATTCAGCAAAGAACATTTTCTACTCTGCTACAAAGTAGTCCTGGAAAGCTATTTGTATTAGTAATTTTTTATTGCTATAATAGAAAAAATCATGACTGAGGCCACTTATGAAAGGAAGGGTTTATTTGGTTTACAGTTACAGAAGGATGTGGGTCCATTGTGATGGGAAAACATGACAGCAGGCACTAGACACAGAGGCTGGAGCAGAAACTGATGGATAACATCTTGAGCCACATGTATGAGGACAAGAGAACAAACACAAAATGGCTTTTAAATTCTCAAAGCCCACTCCTTGTGACACACCTTTGCCAACATGGCCAAACCTCCTAAGCCTCCCCAAACATCACCACCAACTGGGGACCACTTCTTCAGATCCCTGAAATATACTGAGCATCTCATTCAAATCCTACATCAATGTTGACCATTGGATAATATTCCGTCCTAACTATCACAACATCTAAACTTACTGACTGTAAGTTGGGCAATGTGATGAGACACACTTTTAATCTCAGAACTTGGGTGACTAAGCCAGCTTTGTGATTTTCAGGCCAGTCTGGGCTATGTAACAATATCTTGTTGCAAATCCAGGCTGTGGGTGTTGCTTGGTGCTAGAGGGCTTGCTTAGCATGCACAAATTCTTGAGCTCTGCATCCAACAGTAGAAAAAGAAAAGTTGAGGAAAAACAAAACAACTAGAAAAGCAACTTTGCATCTGTGTTGGGCCAGCTGGACCCTTCATTTGTCTCCTCCATTTCCTGTGGGAGTCTGGGTTTCTAGTAAGAAGTCTGGGGCTCTGAGAGAAGCAGCAGAACATTTCGTATCTCTCCAAGCTTAGCTTTAGGGTTAGCATACCATAATTTTTACAACACTCATCAGGCCAGAGCAAGTAAGTTCCCACAGTTCAGTTCAAGTTCACAACGTGGAGAGAGCTCCATCTGCAAAGGCTGACAATGAAGGAATTATTAAAAACAACTGAGGTGATTTATATAGTCACTTACCACTATATTAATGAGAATAGGATGACAGCTAACCATTACTCAGCATCTACTATATACCATAAACAATATGCCAGTTGTTGCATATAATTTTCAGCTTATTCTGAGGTAGGTCTACCTTATAACTTACGTTGCAGGTAGTGAAACTGAGGCTCAGAGAGGTCTCAGGGAACTTCTCCAAATTCACCAACAGTAAGGGAATATGAGCAGTAGAGTGGGTATTCAAGAATTGTTTGATAGACAACAAAACAGATCAACATAATGCTAAACTCTGGATGAGTGGGACATAGGACCTGGTTGCTGTTGACAGGATGTAAACTTGAACTCAAGGCTCCTGACTCCTCTCCTTACATCTTTATCTCTTATAGGCATACCTTTTGCTCCCTGCTGTGGAGTCAGGTACCTGAACAGAAGACCAAGAGCCTGGTTCTGAGTCAGGGATCTGTTCTGATATCTAGGGCTGGTCAGTGACTCAGAGCCAAGGCACAACCTTGCTTTCTTCTCTGGCTAGAGCAAGCGGCAGTGCCTGACCTTTGAGAGCAGCACTCCTCTCTGGCCCTGTTTGAACATATGAACCTCATGACTGTGGACAGTTTGCAGAAATGTGTCTTCAGCTTCCATAGCAACGGTCAGGAGTGAGTGACTACCTTTGCCTGACAACCTGAACCAAGAGAGAAAGTTGGAGAATGAAGGACTGGCCAGAGGAAGCAGAGGTGCCTCTCTCAAGGTGGTAGGTTTTAACTGACACTGAACAGCAGTGAGAGGAGCAAGAGTGTTTGGACTGGCAAAGGCAGGTTGCAGTAGTTGCAGTAGTCACAGCTGATTATGGACAACCAACTCTGGAGGTTGGACACTCAGGTAGGTTTCAGACACAAGAGGACCCGCGGAGGAAAAGAGCCAAGGTTGGTGGGGAAATGAGGCATATTTCAGAAAGCTAAGAAAGAACAGCTAGAACAGATGTTGAGTGAAAGAGCTAAAAATGGTTCCAGTATCTGCCTTGGGATTCTGGGTGCTCCCTGTGGAGAGTGATTACCACAGCTGTGCTTTTGGTTTTATATAAGTGAATTTATTTAGTGTTTAGTAAGCAAAAAATAGCAGAGTATCAGATCAGGTATTTCTATTCCTCCGCAGGAACAGGACTGAACAAACCCCACCAAAATAGGGAGCTAGAGACCTTGATCAATAAAGAGGGTTCTGGGTGGAAAAACTTACTTTTAGATCGAACTTCCAATTCTAGTTTCCACCACAGACATTTACAGATTATAGGAGGAAAGTTAAGGAAGAGAGGAGCCAGCAAAAAAGCTTGGATGGTAAAGCAAGTGTGTTTGTGTGCTTGCGCTTACCTGTGGTAATGAATGTGTGGCAGTTAGAGGTGTGGGAATTGGTTCTCTCCTACCCCGAGGGACCTCGGGTATGCAGGCTTGGTGAATCTTAAGATTTGGGAAGGTGCCCAGTTTGTTCTGAGAATGATTTGCCTTCCAGATGTTCTCAGGGACAGAGTCAGCTGTGAGGGCAATCTGGCTGTGAAGTGTGTGCTCATTTGGCTAACCTGGCTGGTTAGGCAGGGGTCGCCTTTCTCCATCACTTCCTCCCAAAGCTCCATACCCAGTTGAGTCAATACTTCCTGGTAGATGCAGGTCCACTCTTGAGTCAAGGGCATGTAAATAGTGGAAGTCCCCTGCTGAACCACCAAACAAATTCTCAAAGGCATGGTAGTTTTCCTTTAGGCTGTCATCCTTTTCACCTTCCTCTTTGCCACAAAGCTGGAGCCCAGTCCATCCCTAGACAAAGGGGTCTTGGAGGACACTGTGATACAACAAACATGCTTATGTCTAAACTGGAGAAGCCACATTGCTTCCAGAACCAGTCATTCAGAAAACTTAACCAGCACATGGAGTTTGCTACTATAACCTGTTACACCAGGACATGAAGGCTCGTAAGCGGTGAAGCAAAGAGAAGAGCACTTGTAGGGGACTTTCCTGGGGGAGGGGCCTTAGTTCTGGGTCTCTGCTGGGGGTCTTCTGGGTTTTCTTTAGGTCCTAGGCCTCTGCCTCTCTCTGGCCTGCCTTGCAGGTCTAACAGCAAATACATTGCTGCCATCTTGGAGCTCAGCTCCTTCAACAGCACCAGTTCTTCCTGAGTGAGGACTTCCTGTACTACCTCCGTGTTGATGGGTGATGGGTGATGCTTCCGCAAGGCCTGCAACCTGGTGTACAGTTTCACAGATGCTGTCACCACCACAGAGGGACACTGCAACCTTAATACTCAGGGTGTTGATGAGTTCCTGAAAGCTAAGGCTAAGACTCAAACTTTAGACTTCGTTGATGTTCTCTTAAAGACAAAAGCGGGCTTTTTAGGTGTCTGAATTAAAGAGAGAATGAGAGACTTTGATAGTCAATGTCACACAGGAGAAGTTGGAATTGGTCAGTGGGGTACCGAGGAGCCATCGAGGATCCTTGTAAAAGGGAGAAGCAGGTTAGAAATAAGTGTTAGAGGTGGTTTTGTTGAATGTTATGTGAAAAAGCAAATAACAAGATGGGGAGAGCGTCCTGTGAACACCGTGGGTAGCAGCTCTATCTCGGGTGGGCTCGGGTCGGGTTCGGGTGGGCTCGGGTCGGGCTCGGGTGGGCTCGGGTTGGGCTCGGGTGGGCTCGGGAGCACTCAGTGAGTTGAGGGTCTCATGTTGTCTCCAGAATGAACACAGAAAAATCTGTCAGATGAGGACTTCTGTTTATTTTTATTTTATTTTATTTTATTTTTTAGGTGGGACAGGAGCTGCTTTTTATTGATTTGGAAGTGGACTTCTCAGTAAAGTCCCTTCAGGTTTAAGATCATGTTCCTGCTTCCTTTCCTCCTGCAATTTCTGCTGCCCGAGCTTCCACACCTGTAACCCAGCATCCATTCCCTGTGTCAGCAGTACAACTGGTCTCTGAAACAGGCAGGGAAAGAGTAACATCAGGGCTCAAGCGAATGTACCGTTGAGCAGATCTCCGCTCTCCCCCAAAGCCAAGTGTTCAGCTGGACACTGATGTTTCCCGCTGACGGTGTGAAGCCGAGGAATGTCTGCTGTTGGTTTCTGCAATTGAGTGCCCCACTCCAGTCTTCCCTTCTCACAGTGCTAGTAAGACATTTGCTTGGCCGGGTAGGGTGATACATCCTTTGATCCTAGTACTAGGGAGGTGAAGGCAGGCCCATCGCTTGTGAGTTTGAAGCAGACCTGGTCTATATGCCTCGTCAAAAGAAAGAAAAGGGACTGGAGAGATGGCTCAGTGGTTAAGAGCACTGACTGCTCTTCCAAAGGTCCTGAGTTCAAATCCCAGCATTCACATGGTAGCTCACAACCACCTGTAATGGGGTCCGATGCCCTCTTCTGGTGTGTGTCTGAAGACAGCTACAGTGTACTCATATAAATAAAAATAAATTGCAAGCTTCTCCCTTTGAGCTTTTCTTCGAAGTTGGCCTTTCATTGAGGGTGCAGGGCGGCCATCCACAAAAGACCAGTCAGGGAGCTCCGTGAGGGGCCCATAGCCGGAAGGGTTGGCAGCCTGCCCCTGCCTGGGTAGGGAGACAGTGCGGTGAGGACGCGGTGGGACCCGCCCCCGCCCGGCACTCAGCGGGGTCGCCACTGGCTACTACGCTGTGGTGCAATCTCCGGACACCTATGGACAGCCTGGTTCCTAAAGCAGCCATGCCGGGGCAAGGGAACCGGAAGACGAGGACTTCTGTCTTAGTTAGGGTTTCATTGCTGTGAAGATACATCATGACTAAGGCAACTCTTATAAAGGAACACATTTATTTGTGGCTGGCTTACAGTTTTAGAGGTTCAGTCCAATATCATCATGGTGGGTACCATGGCAGCATGCAGGCAGACACAGTTCTGAAGGAGCTGAGAGTTCTACATCTTTATCTGAAGGCAGCCAGAGGAGATTTTCTTCTGCAGGCAGCAAGGAAGAGGGTCTTCTCTTTGGCACTGAACAGAGCTTTAGCACTAGGTGCCCTCAAAGCCTGCCTGCACAGTGACACACTTCCTCCAACAAGACCCACCTACTCCAGCAAGGCCACACCTCTCCTAATAGTGCCACAGTTAAGAGTTTGAGCTTTAACCGATGTGTGTTAGCCAAAAAATCTTTGGAAGCCTGAGATTCTGAGGAAAAAGAGAAGAGGATAAGTAAACATAAAAATGAAGAATTACGCCAGGTGTGGTGGCACACACCTTTAATCCCAGCACTTGGGAGGCTGAGGCAGGGGGATCTCTGAGTTTGAGGCCACCTTGGTCTACAACTCTGAATTCCAGGACAGCCAAAGCTATTACATAGAGACACCCTGTCTCAAAAAGAATGAGGAATTACTGTGCAACAATATACCGTAGATCAAGTGAGAATTAAGGTAAAAGACTGAGATGTCTACAACCAGCAAATACATCTAGAATATACAAATAATTCCTGAAAATCAAGGACATGTGGTCCAAGAGAAGAGTAAACACAGGATGTAATCTAGGAAATCACAAGTTCAAACACAAAGAGTTTCGTGTTGTGTTTTGTTTTTTTGAGACAAGGTTTCTGCACTCTATCCCTGGCTCGTATGGAACATGCTATATAGACCAAGTTAACCTCAAACCCTGGCTCCTGAGCTTTGAGACTAAATGTATGTGCTGCCACACCCTGCAAGCACAAGAGATTCAAGAAGAGATTGTCAAAATGAGAATGCAATCACCAAAGGCAAAGACAGAAAGGTCATGAGTTCCAGGCCAGACTGGGCTACTTGGTTTTGTTTTGTTGTTTGTTTATTTGTTTTTTAAGAAAAAAAAAGGCTGGAGGCCAGGAGATTGTGGCACACAGGAGGCAAGACAGGTGGATCTCTGAGTTACAGGACAGCCAGAGATACATAGAGAAATCCTGTCTGGAAAAAACAAAAAACAATGGTGGTCGTGGTCGTGATAAATTCTTTTATTTATTTATTTATTTATTTATTTATTTATTTATTTATTTATTTATTTTGGTCTTCCTGAGACAGGGTTTCTCTGTAGAGCCCTGG
Source organism: Mus pahari (assembly GCF_900095145.1). Taxonomy (NCBI): domain Eukaryota; kingdom Metazoa; phylum Chordata; class Mammalia; order Rodentia; family Muridae; genus Mus; species Mus pahari. The sequence continues at coordinate 824,717 of NC_034607.1, read as the reverse complement.
CTGTCCTGGAACTCACTTTGTAGACCAGGCTGGCCTTGAACTCAGAAATCCACCTGCCTCTGATCCCAGTCATGATAAATTCTTACTGCCAGTATACAGAAGTGTCTCTTGGATCACTTTCTTTGAACTTGATATTTTCATTTTGCCCTTAATCAGTCTGGGAAGGAGCTGAGTAACTGAAGAGTGGGTGCAGAATTAACGTTGGTTAGGAGGAAGGGGTCCAGTGCTGGAACAACATAGTGAAGAATGAAGTGTTAGGGCTGAAGAGGTGACTCGGGTTTAAAGCACTGGTGGTTCTCGCAGAGACATGAGTTCAGTCCAATATCATCATGGTGGGTACCATGGCAGCATGCAGGCAGACACAGCTGGCTCACAACTGCTGCAACTCCTGCTCCAGGAAGTCTGACTCCCTCTTCCCATCTCTCTGGGCACAGCACTTGTTTGATGCATAAACACACACATGGCCAAAAGACTTATACACAGAAAATAAAAGTAAATATATCTTTTTTAAAAAATGAATAATGTTTTGTACATTTGAAATAACTAGAAGAGTTTGAGTATTGCTACCACACCAAAAACAAAACCAAAGACAAAGACAAAAAACAAACAAACAAACAAACAAATCCAGATCTTGGGTCTGCTAGATGGCTCAGATGGTAAAGGCACTTACAGGTAGAAGAGAACTGACTCCCCAAAGTTATCCTATGACCTTGACATGCACACTTTGCCTAAGCATGCATGTGATCATATACATCATACATGCAATGTTTCAAAAGAAATCTTAGGAATGATAAGCTATGCTATGAGTTAGCTCTGTAGCTTTTAGGTCTTGAGTTGTAAAGGGAGATTCTGCTCTGTATTTGGAACAGACAAGAATTAGGTTTTTTTTTAATTAACTCGTTTCTTTAGCCAACCTCTCCTACGAGCCATGGTGGCCTCCAACTTGCTGTGTGGCTGAGGCTGGCCAGGACCTCTTTACTTTCCTCCTCCACCTCCCCAGTCTGGGATTCCACACCTGACTGCATTTAGTTCTTTTGTTTCTACATTATTCATTTTGTTTCTACATGGTCTCCCTCCAGGCCATTTATCCTAAGAAGGTGTGGACTGTCTTCTCTGGATGATAAGTTTAAGTTTTCAGGTTCTGTGCCCTCCTCGATCTGGATTCCACAGGTCTCCTTTCCTGTTCTTTTGTCGTTTGATTGTTTCTTTGTTTACCTCTCTCTGATTGCACCCAGCAGAGGGGAGGTAGAGGAAGGGGGAACCCTGATTCTGAAGCCAGCAGGGTCTACACATACAGCCTGCAATACGTAGTGAATCCGTCAGTACAGACAGAAATCCCAAATGAATCAAAGATTGCTTTTGTTTGTTTTGGAGACAAGGTCTCATGCAAGCAAGGCTGCCTTGAACTCCTGACCCCTCCTGACTCCACATCCCAAGTGCTGAGATTACAGACTTGAACTACTGGGCTGGTTCTGAGTCAAAGATCATACATTAGGGGCTGGGGAGATGTCTCGGTGCTGCTCTTTCACAGGACCCCGGGTTAATTCCCAGCACCCACATGATGGCTCACAATAGTCCATATCCCCAATTCCAAAAGATCTGATGCTTTATTCTGGCCTCTGTCTGTACATGTAGTACATACATATAGGCAAAAACACCTCTATGGATAAAGTCATACAAAATACTAGAAGATGACTTGGTATTTTAGAAAAAAAGGCAGGGGGTGGGGTGTCAGGGAATACAAGGTTTCATGTAGCACAAGCTGGCCTCAAATTTACAGTTAGCCAAAGATGACTTTCAACTTCTGATCCTCCTGCCTCCCCTTAGGGAGTGTTGGGATTATGTGTGCTACCAGGCCTGGGAACTGAATCCACCATGGCTTTATGCATGCTAGGAGAATTCTCTACCAACTGAGCTACATCCTCAGTGTTCAGCAATATTTTAAAGAAAAGAATACCCCTGAAAAGATATCCTTAAATGTTTTCTTACATTTCCATAGAAAAGCTTTAAAGTTTCTACAGGGACCCAGGTGTATTCGTCAGCCTGGACGAGAGGTAAGAGGATTAGGGGTTAAAGGCCAATTTAGAGTTTAGGGTCAGCCTTGGTCACATAAATCTTTGCATCAGAAAAAAAAAACATTAAAAAGGAGACAACAAAAGCAGAAGCAGGTAATTGTAAGGGCTTACAAAACTATTTGAATAAATAGGTGCTGCCCGTATTTCAGGGTGGAATGACCTATTCTTACAATTTACAGGTGTAAATTTGTTGGGCTTGGTGGCCCATGCCTTTAATCCTAGCACTTGGGAGGCAGGTCTCTGAGTTTGAAGCCATCTTGGTATCAAGTTTCAGAACAGTCAGAGCTACACAGAGAAACCTTGTCTTGGAAAAAAAAAAGAAAGAAAAAAGCAAAAACAAAAACAAGAGCAACATCAAAAGACATAAAAACCTTCTATAGTAAGAAATAAATTCAACTCAACCTAATAAAATTCTACTTAGGCTATGTTTTAAGACCTGACAATGATTCTTTCTTTCCAGCCCTGGGTTAGAGACAGCCTTGTGCAGTGAGGCAAGTACCCCACCACTGAGCTGTGTCCCAAACCCTACAAAACTCACTCAGTGACAAAGAATTCAAACTTATTAAAGACACATTAGTTTTAAACTAAGAAAGGGATGGTGAGATGGCTCAGTGGGTAGGGATGCTTGGACCAAGCCTAATATTCTGAGTCCAACCCCATTGTAGAAGGTAATAGATAACCTACTCTTGAAATTGTCCTCTCACCTCCACACTCAAGCCAAGGGATGCATGTATGCATGGGCACATACCAATCAATCAATCAATCAATCAATAAAATGGATACCCAACATTCTAGTTGTTAAAACTTATTACAAAAGTAGAGTAATAAAAACTTTTAAAACTTTGTCATTATTAAACAAGAACAGGAAAAGAACCTTTAAGCCCAGCCCTCGGGAGGTAGAGGTGGTCGTATGTCTTACCCAGTAGTGACGCTGAGTGGATTTGGGCTTTGCTCTCGAGGAATTGTGTGCTGTGTCCCTTAAGAACGACCTGACTCAGTTGCCCTTCCTGACCATGAGCATGAAGGAGAGTCTGAGGCTGCATCCACCAGGCTCCATGCTCTCCCTCTGCTGCATCCAGGACGTTCTCCTTCCGGATGGCCTGGTCATCGCCAAAGGTGCGCTCCCGCACTGGTGGGCTTAGGCTTCCGGGTAGAAGGAAGGTCACTAGGGGCAGAACTAACCTTGGACTGACTGTAGTACCCACCCAACAGGGAATGTCTGTTACCAGCATCTTCAGGAGTCATCACAATCCTTCAGTCTGGCCAGAACCTGAGGTATAACTCCTCTTTTCATAACTAGGATTTGGGAACTTGACAAGATCAAGATAGAGAGGAGACATGGCCCTGATTCCGGGGTGTGTACTGTGTTTGCTGAGAAACCCAAACCATCCGTCTCTAGCTTTCTCGCAGTCTTGCCTCTCTCCCTTTCTCTCTGACCCAGAAAACCACTGGTTTCTGTTCCCTTCTCTGCAGGGAAAGGGTGGCACCCCAGGGGCTTATGGTGGCAGGCTGTTGTCTGGGGCTGCTGGAGAGGATGGGCAGTGGTTGGGATGGTCGGGGTTCCGGATCGCCTTCCTGCCTTCCGCCCAGGTTATGTGTAAAGGTTTAGAGAGTCAGAATTGAAAGGGTGGACGTATCAGTTCTGTTCTCCTTCTGCTAAGTATTGTGGGCTTAAGACTGAGTTAGGGTCAAGAGTATGTAAATGTCAAAATCGAGTCCTAGGTAAGCCTTCGGTGGGATCAAACAGGTCGGATCAAACGGTGCATGGCTGGGTCCTGACATAGAGTCCCCACCCTGTCCTCCTGCAGGAACTGCATAAGACAGACTTTCGCCATGAGTGCAATGAAGATCACGCTGGCGCTGGCGCTGCTCGCTTCTGCGTCCTGCCAGGTGACAAGGAGCCGCTTTCGGCGCTGATGCTGCGGGCGGAGGGCGGGCTGTGGCTGCGGGTGGAGCTGCTGACCCCACACCGGGTTTGGAACCGCTCTACCCACCCACCTCATCAGGATCCCAGAATCAACAGAGCAGTTGCCCATACTCGAACCTCACCAAGTACCAGCAGGGGGCGCAGTGAAACCAGGCTGGTGCCTTTGAGTCCAAGAGCCTTCCTACCGTCTAGGTGACCACAGGTCTTCCACCCTGAACTCAAGCATAGACTATCCTATAAGAGCCACAGTAGATGTCTAAACAAAGGAAGGAACCGGTTTGACATTCTGTCACTGAAGGAAACACTGCATTTTTCTTTTGTGTTTGAAACAAGGTCTTATTCATATAGCTCTTAGTAGCCTCGGCCCGACTGTGTGGACCATGTTGGTCTCAAATTTGCAGCAAACTTCTGCTAAGATCTCACCACAAGATTGCTGCATTTAGAAGAGTGGGCTACTGTAGCTGGCATGTCCAATCTGAAGAAAAATTTGTAGAAATAAAGGTCAATTTCCCAAGAAAGGAGACTGGGAGCCATTGACAGTGGTGTTAAACGGCATCGAAGTCTAGTGATGTCCAAGACGAGTAAAAGAGCTTAAATTTAAAATGACCTCACGCTGTCAGGATTTCTGTGTGGTGGTGTTCTTTCAGGTTCCCGCTTACTCCTCTTGGGGCTGGGGAGGTGGCTCAGTGGGGAGACAGGTGGATCCAGCTCCTCACTGGCCAGCCAGTCTTGTGAAAACAGGAAGCTCCCCAGCACTTGTTGAAGCCAACCTGATCTACTGAGTGAATTCTAGGACAGCCAGGGCTACGCAGAGAAATCGTGTCTGGGAAAAACAAAAGGGCAGGGGGTGGGGTGGGGGAGCTCCAGTTCAATGAGAGAATCTGTCTGACGAAATAAGGTGAACAGAAATAAACTTGATGTCAACCCCCAGCCTCCTTGTGGGCAAGCCTGTGCACACGTGTGCTTGCAGAATGTTTCCTTATTAAATCACTTCAGGAATTTGATTTTCTCCCTCCCACTAGGAAGTGATTAAAATGAGCTGGGCACACATCCATAATCCCAGTATTTGAGGGGCTGACTGGGAAACATGAGTTTGAGACCAGCGAGGGCTGCATAGAAAACTTGATTAGTTTCTGGGGTACATAGTGTCCTAGAGAAGAGACACCATGACCAAGGCATCCTCCGTTTGATGATGCGCAGTTTTACCATCCTCCTATCTCCATCTCCTACGTGCTGGGGCTGCAGCCATGCACCACTGCCTTAGGGCTTCTGTTGCTACTCCAAAGCACAATAACCAATAGTGGCACTGGGAGCAGAGGCTTAGTGCCAGTCTGTAGCTCTCAGTTCACACTCCATCACTGAGGAAAGTCAGGACAGGAGCTCAAGGCAGGAACTGAAGAGAGGCCACGGAGGCTGCTCACTAGCTTGCTCCTCATTGCTCCCTCAGTCTGCCTTCGTGTACACTTGAGGACTCACCTGCCCAGGGATGGCACCAGGCACAGTGGGCTGGGCCCTTCCACATCAGTCATTAATCAAGAAAATGGTCTACAGACTTCCGTACAGGTAATCTGATGGAAGCATTTTCTCGGTCGAGATGTCTCTTCCCAGATAGGTCTAGCTTGTGTCAAGCAGACAGAAAAAAAAAAGAAAAGAAAAAAGAAAAGAAACAATGACCAGATTAACCATCATGCCTGGCTTTATGTGTTGCTGGAAACTGAACTCAAGGCCTTATACTTGCTTGTCAAGGACTCTACCAACTGAATTTTATCCCAAGCCCTGATTTTTAGTGTTTAAATGTGCCCTGTTCTGCTTTCGTTTGGCTGCTGTGATAAAACATTGCCCAAAAACAACTTAAAGGGAAGGAAAGAATTTATTTGACCACAGACCATCATTTAAGAAGCCTTAGGATAGAAACTCAAGCAGAAACAGAGCCAGGAACCATGGGGAAAGATGCTTACTGTATTGCTCTCCACAGTGAGCTACCTTTCTTAGACATCAGGGGGCCACCATCCTACAGTAGCCTAGACCCTCCCACATCCATCAACAAGAAAGTGCCACACAGACGTTGCCTAAGGAAACAGAGGCACCTCTTCAGCTCAGGTTCTCTCCTACCAGGTGACAAACGCTAGTCAGCTGGTTTCCCCAAGGCTCCTGTGTCGCAGGTAGGTTTTGTTGTGAGCTGGTAGTGCCAGATGGATGGAGGTGGGAACTGTAAGAGGGGAGGCCCCGTGGGTGGCAATTAGACTTTAGTGGGATCCTGACACACTATTAGGTGTGTCCCTGTTGGAATGGGTGTGGCCTTGTTGAAGTGGGTGTGTCACTATGGGTGTGGGCTTTAAGACTCTCATCCTAGCTGCTTGGGAGTCAGTATTCTGCTAGCAGCCTTCAGATAAAGATGTAGAGTTTTTAGCTCTTCTTGCAACATGTCTGCCAGGATGCTGCCATGCTCCCACCTTGATACTGGACTGAACCTCTGCACCTGTAAGCCAGCCCCAATTAAAACTGTCCTTATAAGAGTTGCCTTGGTCATGGTGTCTGTTCACAGCAGTAAACTAAGACAGGGTCTATGGTGAAGCAGAGCATAATTGGAGGGAACCCATGACACAGTAAACTTCTTATGGTGGCCTAGAGAAAGGAGAACAAGCCTGAGGAGTCAACAGTCCTGTCAGGATCCCAGACACAGAAAACACTCAACGGGAAATGTAGCCTTAGATTTTTCTTTGGAGCAAATCCAGTCTGCACTGTCAGGAAATCAGCAGTTCAGTTCACAGGAATCAGCAGCTGTAGCTTGATCTACTTGCAAACACCATTCACAAATCAAGAATGGCAGGTTGATCCAGAGGAATCCACAAGGCTCTGCCTGTTGCTGATGGGGCAAGAAGCTGCCAGAACACCTCCAGAAGTTTTTGGTGCGTTTCTTTCTATAAAGTCATGGCAAACAATGACCAAAAAGGAATGATAATCCTATCAATACTACTCAGCGTCGTCAGAAAAGACCAGCATTAGCAAAGCCCAATGATGACCAACAAAGAACGGCAAGGTATATCAATACCACCCAGCATCGGCCACTGTCTGTTGGGCTATATTTATATCCTTTCCAAATATCACGTGTTCTCTCAAGCATATGCTCTAGCAAAACATCGCATGCCCTTTTCCTAGGCTGCCTCCAGAAAAACACCACATGTCTGTTCTTAACAAGGCATTCTCCCATGTGTCAGCTTCAGCAAAAACATCCTCTCATAAGACAGCTTCAAAAAAAAAAAAAATCACATGACACAACCGAGTCTCCAAAGAAACCAGAAATTTCCACTCTAAGGAAAAGAAACATAGTTTGCCGCCATGGTAGGAAGCAGGCTGATTTGTACAAGGATCCATTTCTCAAGGGACCTTTCCATTACTACTACTACTATTATTATTATTATTATTATTATTATTATACATATTTTATGTATATGAGTGTTGTGTATACATGTGCATCTATATAGGGGAAGGGGGCAACAAATCCCATGGGACATCAGATCCTGTAACAGTTGTGAAACACCTTGTGAGTGCTAGGAATTGACCTCAGGACCTCTGGGAGATCAGCGAGTGCTCTTAATCACTGAGCTGTCTCTCCAGACCTCAAGGCACCCTTCTTTAAGTGTTGCTTTTCTAGGTTGAGATAGTTGATGCTTGTCCAGGGTTTTTGTAAGTTATTATCATCCAACCTAGAAGTAAGGAGGAAGGGAGAGAAAGGGAGGGAGGGAGGAAGGGAAGGAGGGAGGAAGACAGTAGGAGGAATGTAGAAGACTCCAGGAGAGAGGCTGCGTGAAGAATTTCCAAATCTGAATTGCCCTCGTTATGCCCTCAGGATTCCGTGTGGAGTTCCCTATCGCCCCAGCCCCGCATACACCCCACTCCACCCACCTCTTAAACTGTTTCTCCCACAAACCCCAAGCCGGACTTGAAACTGTGATCCTCCTATGGCTACAAAGTTGCCAGATTCCTGAGTGAGATAACACAGACCCAGAAAGACAAACATGGTACATACTCACTTCTAAGAGGATATTAGCTGCAAAGGATAACTAGGCTACAATCCACACCCAGAGAATGCTAACGAAGGCTCAAAGTGGGACAGATGGGTCTCCCTGAGGAGAAATAGAATACATTCCAAGGGTGGACTCGGGACAGATAGAATAGGAAGGAACAGGTGGAGTGAGGGAGAAAATACTGGGAGAACTGAATGGGGGTGGGGCATTTTTGGGGTGAGGAGAAATGACTGGAATGGGAGGCACTTTGGGGGTGAGGTAGAAACCTAGTACAATGGAAACTTCCAGGAGGCCAACCCTACTGAAAACTCCTAGCATATGAGCCTGAACCAGCCCATTTTCTATAACCAGGCAAGGCTTCCTATTCAGTGCTTGGAATACCAAGCCAGCCACAAAACCCTCAGTCCACAATTTGTCTTGCCTGTAAGATGTGTTGGGCTAGGTGGCACAGAAGGAACTTGGGGAAGTAGCCAATTTATTACTGGTCCAACTTGAGATCCACACCATGAGAGGGAACCCATGCTTGGTACTGTCTGGAGGGTCAGGGGTCAGAGGCTGGAGAGCCCAGCCTCCTAGGATAGAACAAAACATGACCGACAAAATAAAATAGAAGTTTCCTGACCCCCAATATTTAAGGCGTATCTATGACATCAGCCCACGCCCAGATCTGCCCTCCAGCCTGTGTCCCCTCTGCTCAGGCCCCTCTTAGCCTGAACCCCATACGTTCCCTCAGATCTCTAATGCTTCAGCCTCAAATGAGCTTAACCTACACTCTCGGACCCAGGGAGTTCCAGCAGGGTTGCATTATTTGTTCCTGCTCTGAGAGCCTTCGGTCCACCTAGAACCTAGGGTTCAAGAAGGAAGAAAGCTATCTGCCAGGCTGTGCAGCTGTTGGGCGTGGGGAGGGGAGGGGAAGAGCTTTTCAGAGCCTCACAGTTCTGCATGCTGTTACTCAGACAACTATGCGGAGGAGCTAGAGAGATTTATCTGCCAACCCTTAGCCCTTGGAGGGCAGGGGCACTCCTAACCGTGGAATCTCCGTTGTAACTCCTTTGTCTCTGGTTCAGGCAGAAATGTTAAACGCTGAGGATGCCCTACTGAGCCCACGACTCTCAGTCTAGTTCCATCCCTTTAAGGTTGGACCCGCCCCCACTCGCCTTGGCTGAGGGTTGGAGGGATTGGCTGGTTCAGCCCAGCTCAACTTCCCACGCAGCTTCCGGCTGGCTGGTCCGAGGTTGTGGAAGACTCGCTGCTCTTGAGAGAAGGTGCCAGGGTGGAAGGCAGCAAGGCGAGTTCTGTCTCAGAGCAGGGGGAGCTCTGCCCACAGCTGGAATGGCTGTAGGGAGTCGGCTGACCTTGGAGACCTTTGGTCTCCTGGAAATTGTGTCGGGAGTTTATGCTTCAGACTGAGGCCCTCTAGAATGCTAACAGTCCTGCCTGTTGTGTTCTTCCTCTTCTCTCTCAATGTTCGTTCCTAGCACGTCTTCCTGGGCTGCCCCCAAGTCCTTCCAGTTTATATCGCTAGCTATATTCCTATCCAGTAAACGGGCCCTGTCCTCCCCTCTCCGGAGCCTCAGAATTTCACCTTCTGCCTATTTGCCCTGCAGGATGCTACAGCTGAGCCTGTCCTGGCTGGGAATGGGGGCCCTGACTGCCTCTCCGTGGCATCTACTGCTGCTGGGAGGGGCTTCTTGGATTCTAGCCCGAATTCTGGCCTGGATCTATGCCTTCTATGACAACTGCAGTCGCCTTCGTTGCTTCCCTCAGCCCCCTAAACAGAGCTGGTTCTGGGGTCACTTGGCCTTGGTGAGTGTGGCAGTAGGTAGGTCTCTGGGTAGATGTGTTTGGAAAGGACTGTGGAACTTGGGTCAGGAGAGGCTTGGAACACAGGACAGTAGAGAAGTGAGGGAAGACATAGGGAGACCTTCTCTCAGCCCCAGCGGCCACTCCACTCTTGTCTGCCTATCCAGGGTCTGAGGCCTTTCTCCTTTCGTCCCTTCCTTGCTCACAGCCTGCTTTAGGTCACATTATGATCAAGACTCATGATCCGAGGTATTTTCCTCTTGTCTCTGCAAGTCTGCTCCAGGATGGGCAGCACAGCAGGGACAGCCCCAGGCCATTCAATTTCCACGGAGGAGTTTGAGGCTTCAGTGCATCATGTCCAAGATCTGGCCCCTGCCTCGTCCATCCTTGTCCTTGGGCTAGTGTCTGTACCTCTCTGGACTGCCATTTGCCCCAGGACCCTGATGGGCAGAAGAGATGCGAGTAGTATTTCTTCCCTTAAACTCAGGCCCTATGCTTTCTTAACTTGCTCTCCACTCTTGAGAACCATCAGTGGACTCTATTTTCCAACTTGAGCAATAGCTGAGCTTTTTGGTTTTGTTTGTGGTACTGAGATGAAGCAAGCTCTCAGCCACTGGGCTGCATCCCAGTCTGACTGTGTGCTTTTTCACCAGGGACCATTCTGGCCTCTCCAGTTGTGGTTACACTTCCACTGGCCTCATTCCCAGTGCCCCTTGCTCCATGCTGCACTGGTTCCCTACTGCCAGAGTCACACTTAGGTGACCTGTAAGGGTGTCACCTCCAATGCCATCGATTCAAGCGCTGCTTTCTCCCATAGTCCCTTTTCCTCCCAAAATCTGTATTCACATTTGCTATTTCAAGTCCTCTTAGGACCCCCTTCCTCTCTATATCACAGTCCTGCTGCTTCCTGTCAATCTTCCTGATCAGGTAGAGTTCTGTAGAGCAAACCAATAATACGCGCACACATGTGCAAGCAACACACACACGCACACGCACACACAATTTGTTAGAGTGGCTTACAATCAACAGGGCCTGAATAGTTCAACAGTGGCTCTCTGTGCCCTGGAGAGAGCACAGTAGGTGCCCAGGCTATGAAACTGGATGCCTCAGCAAGCCTGGTTGGATGCTCAAAGGACTGGAAGTTCCATAGAAAATTCTCATCTTCAGGTCACAATGGAAGGCCAAAGAAGCAGAAATTAATGTCATTAAAGATGGATGCATTCAGCTGTGCAGTGGTGGCGCACATCATTAATCCCATCATTCAGGATGCAGAGGCAGGTGGCTCTCTGAGTTCAAGGTCAGCCTGGTGTGAATTTCAGGACAGTCAGGGTTACATCTCAGAGACCCTGTCTCAAAAAAAAAAAAAAAAAAAAAAAAGATAGATGCAGTTATGTGCAAGAAACAAAAGACCGGCGGGGCCAGCAACACTTTTTTTTTCCTCAAACATTTTTGTATCTGAGTATCCATCAGAAAGTGCCAACCACTCAAGATCTTCTACCCTTAGTTATATATATATATCAGGAAATATCCTCACAGACTTATCTTGAGGGTTGCCTCTTAATCCCAGAACTTATCATATTTACAATCAAAATTAACCATCCCAAGTTCACATCTTGTCATCATGACCCCAATCACATTCCTTCTGATATGGTTAATTATCTATATCAGTACAGTAACAAAGTCAGAATTCCACCTGGTGTAACTATCCTACGTAGAGTCAATACTACAATAAGCCTCTTGAAGAATACTTAGTTTTGAATAGTCCTTAATGTACAAAATGATAATACAGGTTTACAATACTTAACTACATTTACATTGTGATAATTACAATGTGATAATTACAATTAATGTTGTGATGCATTGTAAAGAAATAGAAGAAAAATACAATGTCTGCTTAATGTATGTGTATCTATGCACATATTTTTAATTCGTTAAAATTAATTTTAACTGTGTGTGTGTGTGTGTGTGTGTGTGTGTGTGTGTGTGTGTGTGTATTCCCAAATGAGTGCATGTGCCCTCAGGAGACAGGGCATTGGATTACCTACTGTACCTAGAGTTGTAAGCCACCTGGTGTGGGCACTGGGAACTGACCTCTGTTCTTCAGAAAGAGTTCTTAACTGCTGAGCCACCTCTCCAGCCCCTGCAGAAACCTATTCTTAACAAAGTGGGAAAGACCTACTCATGACATCAATTATAATATTTATTTCTTTAACTTGGCCTTAAAGTCACACGGCATTAGCTATTTTTTAAAGATTTATTTTTAATTATACGTGGGAGGGGATATGTATACATGAGTGTAGGTGCATGCAGAGCTCAGCAGAGGGTGTCAGTTCTCCTGCAGCTAGAGTTACAGAGGGATGGCTGTGAGAGGCACAAGGTAGGTATCCTGCTAGGTGGATGAGGTTAAACACTGTGCCCCCCAATTTTTTTTTAAAGCATTTCTAGCTTACTTCCCAGCAAGAATCATGGTCTGATATCTTCTGTTGATTATATTTTCTTTATAGATATTTAGGATCTTTACTTTGCATGAGCTCACCTATCCATACTTTTTCATTTCTTCTCCACAGCAGTGGTGATAAGACTGGAGATTTCCCTTCCCACCTCCGACTCACCTCTGATGACCTCTGCCAGCCTTTGCAGGTCTGTGTACAAGACCTGGTATCTGAGAACCCTAAAGACCAGAGTAGACGATGGTCTCACACTGTAGACAGTCTCCGTTCAGTTTCAGTGTATTTTTGTACACAAATGAAACAGAGAGCAGTGCTCCAAGGAAGGTTGCTTGAGTGCAGAGAAACATGTAAGGAAACATCAGGAAGCACATACTGAATGCTGACAGAGCAGCCCTTTCCCACAGCTTTCTCAGGACAGAACAGTTTAACCAAACTTGACTGGGAAGGCCTGAGACCAAGGCAAAAGGCCAAATACAATCTCAGGGTACACTGAGCATATCCAGACTGGTTTCCATAGCTCTGCTCTGACAGCCAATAAAACTAAACATGTCAGCCGGGCATGGTGGCACACGTCTTTAATCCCAGCACTTGGGAAGCAGAGGCAGGCGGATCTCTGAGTTTGAATCCAGCCTGACCTACAGACTGAGTTCAAGGACATACAGGACTGTTACACAGAGAAACCTTATCTTGAAAAACAAACAAACAAACAAACAAAGTTTTATAAATTGAATGTAAATGTTTGTTGCAGGAGGCACAAAATCACATCCAAGAACAATTCCGGAAACAAAGTGCACGTGAGGTCAAAGGCCTCTGCTTTTTTTTCTGGAGCCTCTCATCACTTCCAGGTTCCTGGGTGCATCTCACGCAGTCCCTCTCTTCACAGATCTAAGCTACACTGACTTCTCCATCCTTCCAAGAGTTTCCTTTTTTAGTTACAAGGTGATACCCACCCCTGCGCTCTCTGTGGTTCTCGAGTGTCCTCCTTCCCTAACTTCTGCTAGTGTGTGTGTGTGTGTGTGTGTGTGTGTGTGCATGTGTGTTTCTTTGTTTGTTTTAACCTCAGTATAGGGAGGCAGAAGGGTGTTCTGGGGTTGAAGAAAAATTCGCTATAGGAGCACTCTGAGCAGGAATGAGTGATAAGTTTGTTGAATGAGGAGGGAGGGGAATTAATGAATATCAGAGTTGGGAAGAATCTCCATAGAAACAAAATGAGAGATGCATGTATGCATAGGGGAGGAGAGAAAAAACAGATACGTTATAGAGCAATACACATATTATTTTTAAATTACACTACTAAAGAAAATGCTTTGTTTGGTTCTTCTCACTGCCCACTTTCCCCTCTCACCCCATTTCCATTTGTTCTGTTGTCTTCTCCATCCCCTACTTTAAAGCCTTTTCATTTTTAGGTCTTATGGGCCTCTTTCTGGTCTCCCAGACTGGTTACCCACATTTTCACACTTTCACCTAAGCACAGACATGTAATAGTTAGAGGCTAGGATCCACAGAGAAGATACTGCATTCGTCTGTCTGAGCCTGGGTTACTTCACCTAACCCAGTTTTTCTCAATTCCATCCATTTCTAGACAAAATGTGATCTTCTTTTTATCTGAACAAAATTTGATTGTTTGTATCTCACATTTTCGTTAGCCATTCATCTGTGGGTAAACATGTTAGCTGATTCCATTTACTTGCTACTGTGAAAAGATCAGAGATAAACACGGATAGGCAAGTATATGCCAAGTATATGCCCTTTGAGTATATGCCAAGGAGAGATACAGCTTTGCCATATGGTACTTGAGAATTTCTTTGAGAAGTCTCCACACTGATTTATACAGTAGATGCTTTAGTTGCCCCTACATTCTCATCAGCATATATTGCCACACTTTTTTATGAATTGTGTTTTGTCTGTATGTATGTCTGTGCATATGTTTGCATTACCATCAGAGGCTGAAACAGAGCATTCATCCCCCTGGACAGGAGGTGCAGACAATTGTGACCTGCCATGAGGGTTCTGGGAATGAACCCAGGTGCTCTGGCAGAATATCCAGTACTCTCAGCCACTGAGCCATCTCTCCAACCCCAGTCACTTGTTTTCTTGATGGTAGCCATTTGCAAAGTACATTCAATTAGTTTTTCTTTAATGGATAGAAACATTTAAAAAATACTTTAACATATTTACAGGCAATTTTCTTTTGCATCTTATTTTGAGACCTGTCCAGTTTGTTGGTCCACTTACTGATTGGCAGGTGTGCAGGATGTTGAATTTTTTGCATTCTATTTTTCTAGATATTAATTCCTTGTCTTATATATAGATGGCAAATACTTTATCAAGTTCTGTGTAGCATCTGCCCACTATGTTGATACCTTCTTTTGCTCTGCAGAGCTTTTGAACTTCATGTAATTCAATGTTTCAGTTCTTGGGGATGTTTCTTAAACTTTTGGGGCTCCATTCAGAAATTTCCCACACATACATTATCTAAAGTTCGGTTCTAGCTAAATATATTTTAGCCCTTTATCACTTGCCTATTCCATCTCTTTGTATCATCTATTTTATCTATCAAGTGTCACATCTACAAGTCATTTGCATGTATTTTCCTATTTATTCATCAAACCACTGTTTAAGGTAAGAAACACACAGATGAAGAGAGTTAGAGGCATGTAGATAGAAATATGAGTACAGTAAGGGATACATATGAATAACTCAGCTGTGGCTCAGCAAGAACCATAGATTATTGGTCAAATAGAAGGGGTGAGAGAGGTGAGGAGGGACTGGCAGAGTGGGAGGACACCTTTCTGGGGCTAGCCTCAGATTTCTCCTTTCCCAGATGAAGAACAACGAGGAAAACATGCAGTTCATAACACATCTGGGCCACGACTTCCGTGATGTCCACCTCTCTTGGGTTGGACCTGTGTACCCGATCCTGCGACTCGTCCACCCTAACTTCATTGCTCCCCTGCTCCAAGCCTCAGGTATCTCTCAAGCACTGCTGTCTCCCTTGCTTTATCTCCTAGTCCTTCTCACACCTACACAGACCAAGCTAAGCAGGGGATGAAGCCATATAGAGCAGATGTCGTGACTCTGTCACCAACCTTCTGGATGACCCTGGACAATGCCTTGGGTCTTCCGTAGTGCTGAGGTCTGTGTGGGTAGTGAGAGAAGGAAGCCTAGTCTAGTCAGAGAAAAGGAATCTATTGTCTGGGGGGTGTAGCTCAGAGCACTTGCCTGCCACATATGTGCATAGCACTGAAGACAGTGTAAAGGGTCTATTGTTATTAAGGTCAGAGAGGGAGGTCTTCAAGCACAAGTGAAGAAATGTTGTAAAGGATGGCAGCCTTCACTTCTTAGTTCTGTTTCTTTTTTCTTTGTGGTGGTTTCACTTTTGTGCTGTACGAGATGACTACTAGAAGCTCAGTATCCTCAGAAAAGTCCATGTAGTTTGGGAAATATTTTAGGGTCCCTCTAAATTTGGTTTGGGTTTCATGAGAGGACTGGGTACTTCCTTTAATCACTGCAGCTTGGTTCAGGTGGCCAGCCACCTTTTCAAGTACTGGGATTGAGACTGGGAAGGTGTGAGGTGCTTGATCCTAGAGAATAGATTCTGCCCGTCAGTGCAAATGCTGGTTACAGACAGATGTTGCATCTACAAGTTGCACTTGATTCAGATAACTTGTGACCTGAGAAGACGCTGGTAACATGTGTGATTAGTTGCCTTTCTATGTGATAAAACACTATGACCAAGACCACTTACAGAAAGAAAGGTTTACTTGGGGCTTACAGTGGTTCCAGAGGGATGAAGTGAATAAGTACAGCAGCAGGTAGGGCAGGTAACTGAAGCTGAAAACTGGGAGCTCATATCACACAACTGGAGGAAGAGGAAGTTGGCGTGTATCCCCAGTGACTCACTTCTTCCATCAAGGCCATGTCTCCTAACCTGCCCCAGCGTCACCACACTGAGGACCAAGTATTCAAATGCCTGAGATATGAGGGACATCTCATTTAAACCACCACAACCCTAAAACACTGCCTTACAGAAAAAGCTAAGCATAGCGGTATGCACTTGAAACCCAATGCTGAGAGGTGGAGACAGGTGGATCCTGGAGCTCACTGGCAAGCTAGGCTGGTCAGATTGGTGAGTCCTAGGACCCAGTGAGAGACCTAAAAACAAAACAAAACAAAACAAAACAAAACAACACACAGAAAACCAAGGTAGATATCTCCAGAAGAATAACTCCTGAGCTTGACTTTGGCCTCCACATGCCCAGCACACATGCGTGCCACCTCCTTGAGCTTTGGCCTCCACATGCCCCAACACATACAGCTTTCAAGCAAGCAGATTATATAGGAAGGGAGAGAAGTAAAAGTCTGTCAATATTTCCAGAGCTCGGATTTGCCCCTTTGGGGTTCATGGTATTAAATTCTGTGGAACTTGGACAAAACATTACCACAGATGTTGAGTTCTGTTAGTGTCTGTGGTCTTCCATTCTTCTTACTGTTGCCTGGGCTGAGAGTAGTTACCTCAGAATAAACAAACCATTAAATGTGTATTTACAGATCTATTTACAATGTGTAGGTTTCTTTCCTCAACATGGAGTGAAACTGTTTCCTTCTAATATAGAATGTTAAGTCCCCCTAACCATCTCTTCCGTCTCTACAATTTTCCCCTGTTATTAAAAATTGTTATATCTTGCTGGGTAGTGTTGGCATACTCCTTTAATCCCAGCTCTTGGGAGGCAGAGGCAGGGGGATTTCTGATTTTAAGGCCAGCCTGGTCTACAGAGTGAGCTCCAGGACAGCCAGGGCTACACAGAGAAAACCTGTCTCAAAAGCCAAAACCAAACCAAATAAAAGTTATGTCTTAGCCGGGCATGGTGGCACATGCCTTTAATCCCAGCACTCGGGAGGCAGAGGCAGGTGGATTTCTGAGTTCGAG
>NC_034607.1:803615-806159 GCF_900095145.1 Mus pahari | reverse complement strand
TCTTCTCCTTCTCCTTCTCCTTCTCCTTCTCCTTCTCCTTCTCCTTCTCCTTCTCCTTTTTCTCCTCCTCCTCCTCCTCCTCCTCCTCCTCCTCTTCCTCTTCCTCCTCCTCCTCCTCCTTCATCTTCTATGTGTTAAATTAGATTTGTTCATGTCATTTTATGTGTTTTTGCCTGCACACAAGTATGTGTACCACATGTATGCTTCATGCCCACAGAAGCCAAAAGGGCATCATTAGAACTGGAGTTATGGGTGGTTATGAACTCCATGTGGATGTTGGAAATCAAACTTGGATCTTCTGCAAGAGCTGAAAGTGCTTTCAAGTGCAGAGCCATGTTTGTAGCCCCAAAACAGTTTTCTTACAGGTGTAGCCTCTGGTGGGTCACTCCAGTAGAAGAACCACTCTAAAAATGTTTACTTGAACTAAGTGAGGTGACACACACCTTTAATCTCAGCACTGAGGAGGCAGAGACAGTTGGACTTCAGTGAATTTGAGACCAACCCGATCTACATAGGACAACCAAGGCTGTTGAAAGAGAGAAAAAGAGACCGTCTCCAAAAATAATTTTTAAAGGATTTATTTGCTTATTTAATGTGTGTGTGCGTGTGTGTGTGCGCGTTCCTGAGTGGATATTTGGGCACCACATATGTGTAGATGCTTCTGGAGACCAGATAAGGCTGTCCGATCTCCTGAAGTTGGAAAACCATGGGGTTGTGAATCACATAGAATTAAACCCACGAGAACAAGCAGATATTCCTAGCTCCTGAGCAACATTTCCATCCCTGAGAATCATTTACAAAGTAATAACCACTTGAGCAATTCATTTTGGAAGAACTGGCACAAGTGACTCCATTTTCCTTGTTGAGTTTGAGACAGGGTCTCCCCGGGAAGCCTCACATTCACGGCCCTCCTTTTAAACCTCTCAATACTGGGATTACAAGCATGAACCTCCATGCCCAACACAAATTTATTTTTATTTTGGCATCCTTTTATCTTTGACCAAATTTTTTCTTTTGTTTTGGTTTGGTTTCCTGAAAACACTTCTGATTAACCATCTGGTGCTTTGGTCTCAGTTGTCCTTCATCACTGGGAAGAGATCTGTCCCAGCTGAGGCAATTAAGTGATGTCAGGAGCTAGTGTCAACAAAGCCCCTTATGGCCAGTTGTAACCAACCAAAAGGCGTGCAGCAGCAATCCTGGCCCTCTGGGGTTGCTAGTCACAAGGCTCTTCTGAGGCCATCTGTGAGTCAGATACTTACGTTATGATTCACAACAGCAGTAAAATTACAGTTATAAACTAGCAGTGAAATGATTTTATGGTTGGGGTCATCACCACATTAGGAAACTAAGGGGTTGCAGTGTTAGGGGGGCTCCCACTGGGTTGGGAGGGCTGAGCACTCCGCCTAAAGCCCATTTGTAAATTCAATTTTGTTTACAGTAGAAGATGTTCTACTGAAGGCATTTTTAAAGAACTACACAGTTTCTTTTATTTATTTTTTTAAAGATTTATTTATTTTATATCAGTACACTGATATATGTGTCTTCAGACACATCAGAAGAGGACATCAGATCCCATTACAGATGGCTGTGAGCCACCAGGTGGTTGCTGGGAATTGAACTCAGGACCCCTGGGAGAACATTCAGTGCTCTTAACCACTGAGCCCCCTCAGTTTCTTTTATTGGGAATTTTACTTCTGCAAAATTTCAACTGACAACACAGTTTAATGAGAATTAAAAATACAACCAATAGCAGTAAATATTTAAAGAAAACTAGTTTAATAATTAGAGTCATTTGTTAAAAGTGGTCGTCAATCTATTTATTTAGACAGTTTCTCACAGATCCCAGTTGCCCCCAATTTTGTTATATAGCAAAAATAACCTTGAATTCCTGATCCTTCTATGTTCATCTCCTGAATGCTGGGATTAAAAGTGTGCACAGCCACACTTCGTTTATGTGATTATAGGACTGGGCTTCCGGATCCTTGCATGTTAGGCAAAAAGTTTATCATCTGAATTACACCCCAGCCCCTGATTATAAATTTTATAGAGAAAGGCTAGAACTATGGAAAACAACAATTAGATAACCCGGGTTAGAGTTTTCAACATGCTCAGCCATCAGCAAAATAAAACCAGCAACTGGAACCATCTTAAAATAAACTTACTTATAAAGTTGAAAAGAGGGGGTTGGGGAACTGGCTTAGTGGTGAAGAACATTCACTGCTCTCTCAGAGGCACTGAGTTCAGTTTCCAGCCACCCTCACGAGGCAGCTCACAGCCACCCACAACTCCAGACCCAAGGGATCTGATGCTTTCTCCTGACCTCTGTGAACACCTGCACACATGTGGCATACAAACCAAACAAGTAAAAACAACAGCAAATAATCTTTTATTTTTTTAAAGAAAAAGTTGTAGATACATCCTTTAATAAACCTTGAGTTTCTCAGGACTCAGGTTTTTGTTTTGTTTGTTTATTTGTTTGTTTTTTGTTTTGGTTTGGTTTGGTTTTGGTTTTCCGAGACAGGGTTTCTCTGTGTAGCCCTGGCT
>NC_034607.1:799451-802800 GCF_900095145.1 Mus pahari | reverse complement strand
ACTGGTTTTATGTATGTATGTATGTATGTATGTATGTATGTATGCATGCATGCATGGGCTTTATTTCTTGATACCATGAGACCCTGCGATACAACAAACAAATTTATCAGTCCCTTAAGAGAGTATTCTATAAAAATTACATCAAAATTATGTCATTTATGACATAACAGATTAATATTGCTCGCCCACATTTTACTGAGCTGCTTAGATTTTTGTTTAAAGTCTGTTTTACACATTTTTCCTTGGTTTCACTAATGTCAGGGGGGTTACAGAATCTTATATTCCAGCAAAGGCTGGCAAGCTAACGAAGCCTTCAGTGATCTTGTGTTGTGTCTAAACAAGACGGCGTAAGCGAGGGAACCAAAATCTTTATGCCAACCTAGTAGTTACAGTAAGAGCTACAAAAGATATCTGTTACCCTGAAAACTGTGGGAGAGAGCAAATATCTGGCTTTGTACCAAATAATTAAAAGGTAGAGACTGTAAATCTGCCACTCATTCATATTCAAGATATTTAAGGCCAGATGAAATTTTGTTGCAAACTGTTATAGATACATTAAAAACAATCACATTAGGACTGGTGAGATGACTTGGCAACTAAAAGCAGGTATGGGGCAAGCCTGATGACCTAGTTCAATCTCTGGAACCCACTAAAAGGAAAATGACAGAAATGACTGCAAAAATTTGTCCTCTGGCCTCCACATGACTACCATTGCACACATACACACACACACACACACACACACACACACACACACACACACACAGAGAGAGAGAGAGAGAGAGAGAGAGAGAGAGAGAATAAAAATTTTAAAACAATTCCATTAGTTCAGAGTGCACTCTTAAATGGAAACAAGGTAGGATACTTAATCTTTCCCTTGTTTTCAGACCATTGACTAAAAACCATAATTTTAAAATAGTAGGATAATTAGAGAACCATCTAATGGCCTCCACAACCCCACCCCCATAATGTAATACATAGTGACCAAAACTTTATAGTGATATATCATTTTCTTTTTCTTATGAGATAATAAACTTAATCAGGAAAATTGTGGGGATATTTCTCCCTAATTGGTGGTCACCAGAAATGGAGTATATTACACCCATTATACCATGATAACAGACAGAATTGTGAACTAGATCAAAACAACAGAACAGAACAGTACCTTTAACCTGGCGCCTCATGTGTCGTAACCCAGAAGAAAGAAAAACCGGCACTACCACACACTTAGAAAGCAGAAGCCAAGCTGGACGTGGTGGCGCACGCCTTTAATTCCAGAACTCAGGATGCAGAGGCAGGCAGATCTTTAAATTTGAAGTCAGCCTGGTCTATAGAGTGAGTTCCAGGACAGCCAGGGCTACACAGAGAAACCCTGCCTCCAAAAATCAACCAACCAATCAAACAAACAAACAAAAGCAAACAACAACAAAAACCAGAAGCCAAACAAGTTGTAACCCAGGAGCAAACCTGGAAGCATCGAACTCGAACTTACTATAGAAAATAAGAAAGAGTGTCAGGAGCTGGGCAGTGAAAGCCTCCACGTGAGTGTAAGACCCCAGGTCTCAGCAGTCTTTGAGTCTCCTTGGTAAGTCAGTGACTAATTGGAGAGTCCGTAAAGTGTTCAGGCAGAGGTACCAGAGAGCTAACCAGAATCCCGAGATTCATACTGCCTATCATCGGGAATGCCAATGAGAGAAAGTTATAATTTAGTCCTTAAATTGTGCTTTATTCAGGGAGCCTATAATCTGAGATGGACGAGTTCTAAGATTCTAAAACAACAACAACAACAACAACAACAACCACCACTGCCTTTCATCTCAGTTCCAATCAGCACATCTATAGTGGGAGGGGTAGGCAGGGGAGATGATGGCGGAGGAACAGAAGACTGGCATCCCAGAGCTCAGCCATGTAGGCAGCCTCATCCCTGAGGCTCATGGGGTTGATACTGCTCTCCTCATCACATCTTATGCTTCTCCAATATTGCACAGCAGGGTTCAGGCGTTTCCTTGGATGAGTCACGTGCTGAGGGCCAAGGACTCCCCATCCTCAAAGATACCACAGGGCGCTGTCCCCATGTAAGCACCAATTAGATCTGCTACTGCCCGCTCCAGCCCCAGGCTCAATGACACACAGCTGGACCCATCTAGGCTATAGTGGACTCTCTGCACACCCTCTTCCTCCAAAATCACCCTCCTGCTTCAAGTCCCAGTATTGAAATGGTTTGGAACAACGAATAATGGGGCATCCTTCACATGCCATGTGCTTTCCTCAGCCTCTGGCTCCTCAGTCAAGAATTCTCCATCTTGCCAGAATGCTATTGTAGGTGACAGGAGATAGGAAATATCTGGACCGTATTTAAATCTTGTCTGGGATGTATCTGAAGGGCACAATTTGATCATACCACTGCCAATGTTCATGATAGACTATTTTCGGGCAGTTAAGGAAGACCATGTGTGTTGTGACCATAACAGGTCATAATAACATATGTCATATGTCCCAGGATGT
Source organism: Mus pahari (assembly GCF_900095145.1). Classification (NCBI taxonomy): domain Eukaryota; kingdom Metazoa; phylum Chordata; class Mammalia; order Rodentia; family Muridae; genus Mus; species Mus pahari. The sequence continues at coordinate 800,295 of NC_034607.1, read as the reverse complement.
GTGAGGTGAGATCAGAGAGCTGCAGTGGACACTGTGTCCTAGGTCTCCAGGAAGAACTGTAGAGTGTTGTGCTGGGTTCAAATGTGGAAGATGTGTTAGACAAAGTAGGACCCCCAGGAAGGCGTGATGGGGCATGTGTGCCATGTTAATCTGACCTTTGCTCTACCTGCTGCTGCAGCCTAGTCTGGCCCCTTCCGGTTTCCCTGCTTATCCCTGTTTTCTATGTCTTTGTCCCCTACTTGTCATGCTGAGTTTGGAGAGGGAGGTGCACAGCCCTGGCTGAGAGTCCCTACCCCTCCTAAAGTCCATTGCCTACCTTTTCCATGGTTCTCCATTGTTCTGTGTGTCAGCTGCTGTTGCACCCAAGGAAATGACTCTCTACGGCTTCCTGAAGCCCTGGCTGGGTGAGTATCTGAAAGTGAGGGCCACTGGACTCCCTTGAGGGTTAAGGGAGGACACTACCCTCGCTTACTGTCATGGCTGCCTTCCCAGGGGACGGGCTCCTGATAAGTGCTGGTGACAAGTGGAGCCACCACCGACGCATGCTGACACCTGCCTTCCACTTTGACATCCTGAAGTCCTATGTGAAGATTTTTAACAAGAGTGTGAACATCATGCATGTGAGTTTCTGGAACCCAGGGCCCCGCTGGAGCCTTGTAGAAAGGGATGTGGTTTAAGATGTAATCTGCAGGTGTGGGTCTGCTAAGATGCCTTTGGGACCACAGAGGTCTCCTCTCCTCTCCCAGCCTTAGCTCTTTCTTTCTTTCTTTCTTTCTTTCTTTCTTTCTTTCTTTCTTTCTTTCTTTCTTTCTTTCTTTCTTTCTTTCTTTCTTTCTTTCTTCCT
>NC_034607.1:784387-799404 GCF_900095145.1 Mus pahari | reverse complement strand
CTCTCTCTCTCTCTCTCTCTCTCTCTCTCTCTCTCTCTCTCTCTCTCTCTCTCCCTTTCTTTCTGTCTTTCACCTTTTTTTGAGACAGAGTTTCTATGTGTAGCCCTGGCTATCCTGTACCTTGCTTTGTTGACCAGGTTGGCCTCTAATTCAGTGATCTGCCTGTTTCTGCCGCCCAAGTGCTACTATTAAAGGCATGTGCCACTACCACTCAGCAATTTTCTGTCTGTAAAGTGGGAATAATAATCTATACTTAAGCATAGAAGAGATAACACCATGGAGTCATGCTCCTATACAGAGGGAGCGCAGAAGGATGTGTTTCTGTTCTTGGTCACAGAAGCCTTGGAAAGTCAGCACACATTAACGTTGTCTGCTGCACAGTAGTGCTGTCTACATACCACACCACTTTAAACTCACTTGTCTTAAGCTCTGCATGATGAGCGGTGCCTTTGATCCCCCCTCTTGACAGATGAAGCACAAGTACAATGAGTTCATGGCTACACAGCAAGACCCTGTCTCAAGCAAGCAAGGTGTCGCTTGGAGCTAGAAAGCCTGTTTAGCATGCACAGGCCTGGCTCCTACCCATCACTAAAAACAAAATAAAGAGGTTGTGTTGTTTTGTTTTGTTTTGTCCTGGAACTCACTGTGACACAGTGACTGTGTAGACCAGTCTGGCCTCCAACTCAGAGAGATCCACCTGTCCCTGATGAGATTAAAGGCATGCTACACCATGACTAGCTAAGAAAATATTTTTTTTTAAAAAAGAAAAGAATAACATCACTGACTTTGGTGGGCCAGCTAGATCCATCCTGGCTTTTTATCGTCCTTGAGAGAGTCTGGGTTTGCTAGCATGGAGAGACCTGGGAGAGGGAGAGGGGAGGAGGGAGGGGAAGGGGAGGAGGAGAGAGAGGGAGAGGGAGAGGGGAGGGGAGAGGGGGAGGGAAGGGGGAGGGGGAGGCGGGAGGGGGGGGGGAGGGGGGGGAGGGAGAGGGAGAGGGGGAGGGGGAGGGGAGGGGAGGGAGAGGGAGAGACAGAGACAGACACAGAGACAAACACAGAGAATGTCAGGGTGAGCAGAAGCTGAGGGTCAGAGAGGTCAGAGAGTGTGTCAAAATTCACCAGCAGTAAAAGAGTATAAGTAGTGTATAAGTAAGTATAAGTATAAATAGTGAAGCAAATATTTAAGTATGGTTGTGGAGCAAAAAATCAGATCAACTTAGTTACGATTAAAAGTTTAAGAGGTGAGACTGAGAAGGATACGTTGAGCTGAACAGAGAAGGTGGACCTGAACCCTGCGCTCCTGCCTCCCACCTTATGTGCCAGACTCCTACGATAATGCCTCTGTGCTCACCCATGTCTGCCTACGCGGGGTGTGGCACTTAGGGCAGAGCACCGAGGCTGACTCTGAGCAGGGTAGGAGTATTCTGGTGTTGGAGTGCAGTGGTGCAAAGACCAGACTCACCCAATCTTTTACCACTTCTCTGGCCAGGCTAAGTGGCAGTGCCTGGCCTCCAAGGGCACTTCCCGTCTGGACATGTTTGAACACATCAGCCTCATGACCTTGGACAGTTTGCAGAAATGCATCTTCAGCGTCGACAGCAACTGCCAGAAGTGAGTCTCTCTCTGTCCTTGCCTGGGAACCTGAGCCCTGGACCTTAGGAGGAGGTTGGGGAGACTGTGACTGGCCAGAAGAACAGGTGGGCTATAACTGACAGCTAAGGACAGTGAGAGGAGAAAGTGTGGTCCTTCCTAGGAGGTGGATTGTGGGAATTGTAGATGAGCAGTGTCGTTAACAGGCACTTTGAAAATGAGGTTGAGGTTGGTGGTAGTTTTTTGTGGTTTTGTTTTTTGTTTTTTCCTGTTGTGACAAAATATAGCAAAACAGCATACGAGAGAAGAGAACGTTTGAGCTTCTAGCGTCAGAGGTTTCAGGCCTTCCGTGTAGGGAAGAGTGGGCCAGGGCACCTCCACCATAATTACGCGGAAGTACAGTAAAGGTTGCCTGTATGTACAACTAACCTTTCACCTCCTTCCCCTGTTGTCTGCATGAATCCCCACCCAGTGGAATATGGCGGACCATATGCCTGGTAGGCCTTTACCCACTCAGACAGTTGTCTGAAATAACCCTACAGACACAAACAGACGTTTTTTCATTAAACTCCTAGGTGTCCTGAACCAATAAAGATGATAATCAAGATTGACTGTTACTAATCCCAGTAGAAGAAGGGGACATAGGTACCTAGTCCCTCCTATAGCCAAAGAGCCATTTCAATTGGTACCTTCTGGGAAAGGGAAAATTAGTTTTCTTCAATGGAGTGACACTGGGTATATCTACCACACTCCAAGGCAGGTGCATACTCCAGAGTAGTAGTAGGTCAGCATGTATCAGAACTCCATTTTTGTGCCTGTGTGTCCTTTTGTTTCATTTGGGTTTTTTTTTTTAAGAGAGAAAATATAAAGTTGGATGGGGACGTTCAAGAAGGAATTAGAGGAAGGGAAAGAATATGCTCAAAAGTAAAAATAATTAATTAAAAAATATTAAGCAATGCCAGGTGGTAATGAGACATGCCTTTAATTCCCCAGCACTCAGGAGGCCAATGAAGTTCGAGGCCAGCCTGGTCTACAAAGTGATTTCCAGGATAGCAAGGGCTACAGAGAAACCTTGTTTTGAAAAAATCAAAACAAGACAAAACCCATGGAACTCTTCATTTTTGGAAAGGGTCTTACTACATAGCCCAGGCAGGCCTGGAGGTTCACAAGCAATCCTCCTGTCTCATCTTCCTAAGTGTTGAGTTTGTAGCATGAACACCATGTCCAGCTGGCAACTGAATGTTAAGGATGTTGAACAATCAGCCAGAAGGATGTGGACTTTTCTTGAGTTTCCCAGGCAGCCCTAGGTATCTTAGAAGATGAGAGTTAAAGTCACAGTTGGATTTAGATAGCAACTCTTTAGAGGACTGACAGTCAGGTAGATATACAACGTAGGATCTGGAGAGGGAAACATCTGAGCACGGTACCAAAAATCAAGGAGGGACTGCAGAAGCAGATGCTGAGTGAAAGAAAGATGACAACAATGCCCAAGTCCACCTGGAATCAGGGACATGAGGCTCGTACGGAGTGAGAGGCACAGAGGAGTACTCTCGGAGGGCACTTTTGGTGGGTGAGAGTGGGTGAGGTGTCTTAGTCCTGTGTCTCTGCCTCGGGGTGTTCTGGGGTTTCATGTGTCCTAAGACTGCTTTCTCTCCGGCCTGCCCTGCAGGTCTGACAGCGAATACATTGCTGCAATCCTGGAACTTAGCTCCCTTGTAGTGAAACGGCATCACCAGCTCTTCCTATACCTGGACTTCCTGTACTACCTCACTGCTGATGGGCGTCGCTTCCGCAAAGCCTGCGACCTGGTGCACAGCTTCACAGATACTATCATCAGGGAGAGACGCAGCACCCTCAGTACGCAGGGTGTTGAATTCCTAAAGGCCAAGGCTAAGACTAAAACTTTAGATTTTATTGATGTTCTCTTAATGGCCAAGGTGGGTTTTTCTGGAATCTAAGTTGCATGGATCTCAATGTTCAACCTTGATAGAAATTGAGTTCTAGTGAGACATAGATGGTGACTGTAAAATGGAGGGTCAGGCTAGAGATAAGTTTTAGAGGTGGCTCTGATGAATGCTGTGTAGAAGAAACAAAGAACAGAAAACCGAGAAGAAAACTGTGAGGCAGGCTCTGAGGAGGACCCTGAGTGTGCAGTGGGCATCAGAAGGGCATCACAAGGGGACCCTGAGTGTGCAGTGGGCATCAGAACTTTTCGAAAGACAGACTCAGACGTGCTCAGACACTGTATGAGTTGTGGTCCTGCTTTGTGTGCAGGATGAACATGGTAAGGGACTATCGAATGAGGACATCCGAGCAGAGGCTGACACCTTCATGTTTGGAGGTGAGGGTCTCTTCGCAGGGCTAACGAAAGGGTGGGGAACTGTCAGTCCCAGGCTCATCTGTTGGGGGGACACCCAGGATATCTCATTCCTTCCATCCATCCCTTCCTTCCCCATCCTTCCTGGGGACCTCACTGTCTAGACACTGTCCAGCCTGTGGTGCTGAAGCAGCCCAGAGACACAAGCCTTCCTGTCTGTCCCTCAGGCCATGACACTACCACCAGTGCACTCTCTTGGATCCTGTACAACCTGGCGAGGCACCCGGAATACCAGGAGCGCTGCCGGCAGGAGGTTCAGGAGCTGCTGAGGGATCGAGATTCTGAGGAGATTGAATGGTGAGCGCAGGTCCTTGTTGTCAGTTTTGTGGCCCTTCTCTTTGCCTCTGCTCCCTAGATGGGAAAGAGAAGTTCCTTTTGTTGATTCTTCCATCATTTCCCGGTGCTCATAAGAGCTGAGCTCAGAGGAAGACACCCAGCCTAGTCATCAGGAGAAAAAGATCTCAAAGCCCATGCTTATCACCACTGTGTGGCTAGGCAACGTGAGCAAGCTTTTATAAATCACCTGTATGCTCTGTAGCCTGGGGAAATCCTCCCTACAGAGCTGCTTGAGAAGTTAGTGACAGCATGAGGAGAGCAGGTGCCACCAACACAGGTTCAAAACTGCCCTTGCTCCTTTGCTCTTCTGCGTTCTTCCTCCCTGAGACCTTAGCTCCCCTTTACCTCCGCTCTGCTGTTCGATTCACAACGATTCTACTTTCACTCACTGCTGGGGATTCACAAGGATCTCAGTGGGTAAAAGTTATGCATCCCTTCATTCATGGAACATGTCCACAGTGCCTCCCCTGTCACACCTCTAAGTTCAAGGCCAGTCTGTGCAACAAGGCGTAACACCTGTCTCAAAATCAAGGGTTACCAGTTTTTGAAGTGAGGTGGCCATTGTAGTCTAGGCTGGCCTCAAATCAATCCCCGTACCCCGTTCTTGAACGTTAGCATTATAAATCTACGTCACCATGCCAATTCCTAGATGCATTTTTAAGTTTGCCAGTTTGTGATGGAATATTTACTATTCTGCCCACACTGGTACCACAATGATGGACTCAAGCGATTTTTCTGCTTCTGTCTACAGAACAGCTGAGGTAAACTGACAAAAGCAGAGTCAGGAATAAAAAGAAAAAGAAGGCAAGCTGGTTGATGGCACAGTGAATGAGACAGTCAGAGGAGCCGTCTCTGCTATACCAGGAGAAAAGAGTGCACAAGACCATTTGTCATGCTTAGGAGTCAGGGGGAATAGCATGCCTGGATACTTGGGAAATGCGCATGTGCGGACCAGGGAGGCTCTTCGTGAGACTAGAGCTGGGAATACAGTGTTCTGAACTGTAAGGACTTGAGCTTTAACCAGAGGTGTGTCTGCTGAAGACCTTTGCCAAGTCACTATAGGAAGGTGGAAAAGAGAATGGGAACACCAGGTGTGATGATTCCAGGCTGGAATCTTGGCGGGGGAGGGGCAGCACTGCCAATTATATTGAGCACTTGGAAGCAAGGCTACAAAGTAATACTCGCCTCAAAATGAACGTAAGAAAGATGTGTGTCTTTAGGACAGTTAGCTGGTGGGCGGATGTGGCTAGGCGTTTGTAGACCTCGTGCTTCACTGTTGCCTAGGGGCTCCCTACAGAGCTTGGCTGAGGGATGAATGCAGCCCAGAGGCTGAAGGTCACTAGCTGGAGACTGAAGGTCACTAGCTGGAGGCTGGAGGGGATTGCCGGCCTCGCAGCTGGGCAGAGAGCTTCTCCATGCTTGCTTTCCTTCAGTGGAGAGTTATTCCACATGTATAGAAATATTTTCAGTGAGAACAAATATTGCTGAATTGCCATTTAGTATCTCTGTGTTGATTTACTATCCAATGTGTAACAGAACTAGCGATTCCTGTTGCTACCTTTTGACTAACCGTGTGGGATTTTGTTAAATGAATGTGCCATGACTTATCAAAACGTTCCATTCTTGTTGGCATTTAATCTTTTTCTCTTTTTCACATTTTGTATGTTATTCAGTGTGCATGTGCGTGCATGCATGCATGTGTGTGTGTTTGTGTATGTGTTTGTGTGCACACACATGCACCTGGACGCACATGTACAATGATGGATATGTGGAACTCAGAAGACGATTTGTAGAATCTCTACCATGTGGTACCCAGTGATTAAATGGAAGTTGTCAGGTCTTACCAGCAGGTGTCTTTATCCTGTGGGCCATCTTGTTGGCCCTCCAGCTTTTCCTCTAGCAAACACAATGTAGGAAACATCTGTGTACTTTGGCCCTTTGTAACCCATATAAATGCCTGTGTAGGACAAATTCCAAGGCTAGTTGCTGAAGTAAGGCATTAGGAATCTATGCTGGGGTTGGAGAAGTGACTCAACAGTTAAGAGCACTTTGGGTGGCTCTCGATCACCTGTAACTCCAGCTCCAGGGGATCTGATGATGTCACTGGCCTCTGCAGGCACACACACAACACCACAAACACACACACCACCACCACACCATACATATACATATCATATACATATCATTTTAAAACATCACTCATTTTCTTCAAAGGCTTTCTGAATTCTATAACTTAGTGGCTCTTGGAAAATTCCACTTCCACACAGACCCAGAGAGAACTCACTTCTTTGTGTCTTCATCAGAATATATTGTAGAACTTGAAAGTGTTGAACAACCTGAAAAGTTGTGGCACACTGTGCTATATGAGTGAACACCACTGTACAGATATGCTGAACTTGGCAATCATCTTTAGATTCACCATGCATGCCTTTTTTCTTTGACATATCAAATAACTTTGTTTTCCTAACTTTGGAATTTCTATGCTTTTCTTTCTTTTCTTCCTTTCTTTTCCGGTATACAAGAACTCTTTTTAAAAATGTTTTTAATCTTTTGTTTTTTGAGACACAGACTCACTATGTAGGCTGTCTTAGAGCTCTGTTGTCTAACTCAGATTGCCTGATTCTCTATGAGACTAAAAGTGTGCACCAATACAGCTGGCAATTATTTAACTTTTAATTGTCATATATTTTCATGCGTGTGTATGTGGTTAGATAGTGTCTGCCATGAGTGAGGGTTGTCACAGATGACAGAAGAGAGATTCTAGTTCCTTGGAATTTGAGTTATAGCCAGCTATGAACTGCTTAGCATACGTACTGGGAATCAAACTCAGGTCCTCTAGAGGAGTGGTAACTTAACTGTTGAGCTATCTCTCCAGTTTGAGAAGTTTTAAAAATTTGTGTATGGTGTGTGTAGGGAGTGAACTTGCGTGTTTGTATGTATGCTCATGTGTTTGGAGGCCATGTGTTGACCTCAGGTGTCTTCCTTGATTTTTTTCTTCATGTTCTTTACTGAGTCAGGGTCTCTCACTGAACAGGACCTTGCTGGTGTGGTGAGTTCTGCCAGCTTGTCTGACTTCATCTGCTTCTGGGTCAGTTATGATCATCTGGCTGGAGATCTGAACTCCACCCCTCATGCTTGTATGGCAAGCACTTTGTCTACTAAGCCATCTTCCCAGCCCCAAGAACTCATTATGTATTAAAAGTCTCCTGGTTCTTCCTTTTCAGGGACATAACAATCATCCTGGTTTTAGGAATGATCTATAGTCTAAGAGCATTGAATTTCAGGGCTAGGAATGGAGCTCCCAGCTTTTTTTTTTTTTTAATAGATTTATTTATTTATTTATTTATCTATTTATTTATTATATGCAAGTACAATATAGCTGTCTTCAGACACTCCCAAAGAGGGAGTCAGATCTTGTTAAGGATGGTTGGGAGCCACCATGTGGTTGCTGGGATTTGAACTCTGCACCTTCAGAAGAGCAGTCGGGTGCTCTTACCCACTGAGCCATCTCACCAGCCCTGAGCTCCCAGCTTTGTGCACAGTAGGAAGTGCTGTTTGAGCTGTACTCCCAGCCCTAGCTTACATCTGGTCACTATGCAGGCTGTCCTTTTCAGGGACCCCTGTGCTGGGTCCCTGAGCTGCCATCTCTTTAGTACAGGTAGCCTCTGCACATGTGTATATCCTCAGTGTCTGCAGCACAGGACCCTCTCCTGCCTCTGCATATGTGTATATCCTCAGTGTCTGCAGCACAGGACCCTCTCGTGCCTCTGCACATGTGTATATCCTCAGTGTCTGCAGCACAGGACCCTCTCCTGCCTCTGCACATGTCTACATCCTCAGTGTCTGCAGCACAGGACCCTCTCCTGCCTCACACCTCAGCTGCTTCCCAGCTCTCCTTACCTCATGAATTCTTGCCTGGGATGGATGTCACATAACACCCATTACCAAGAGTCTTTCATTGCTCTGAAAACTCATAATCTGGTCTCTTTCTCTCTTTTTCCTCCTCCTTTTCTTTTTGCCTTTTCAAGACAGAGTGTCCTGTGTGTATCCCTGGTTGTCCTGGAACTCACTCTGTAGATCACGCTGGCCTTCAGCTCACAGAGCTCCACCTGGCTCTGCCTCCTGAGCGCTGGGATTAATGGTGTATACCACCCAGCATGTGCCCTCTTTATCTTTTTTAAAAGAAAGGCACATTTTATTTCATTTATGTGAGTACACTGTAGCTGTCTTCAGATACACCAGAAGAGGGCATAGGATCTCATTGTGGTTGTGAGCCACCATGTGGATGCTCAGGATTGAACTCAGGACCTCCAGAAGAGCAGTCAGTGTTCTTAACCTCTGAGCCATCTCTCCAGCCCGCCCTCTTTATTTTTATCAGATAATAACTTCTCATGTATTCATGAGCATATCTGGAGTCTACTAATATCCCTTTCATTTCAGCACTTAGGAGGTAGGAGCAAGAGGATCAAGGGTAAAGGCCATCCTTGATTACATAGCTAGTTCAAGGCCTACATGAGAATTTAGAAACGCAACCAAGGGGCTAGAGAGCCGGCCCAAGAGTTAAGAGAACTTACTGTTTTTCAGGCAGCTCACAGCCACCTATAATCCACCTCCAGGGCATCTGACACCCTCTTCCGGCCTCCACAGACATATAGCACACAGAGAGACACACGAACATGGATAATTTTAAATTTTAATATTTTAGGTGCAGAACTCTGGATCAGTCTCACTCAGTGGCAGAGAGACTTTGTTTTTGCTCCTGGACAATTGTGTGGTGTGTTCCTTAGGGACGACCTGGCCCAGCTGCCCTTCCTGACCATGTGCATCAAGGAGAGTCTGCGGCTGCATCCCCCAGTCTTATTAATCTCCCGCTGCTGTTCCCAGGATGTTCTGCTGCCAGACGGCCGGGTCATCCCCAAAGGTGCCCTCAGGATCAGTGGAAGGAGGGGCCTGGGTAGGACGGTGGTCCCCAGAAGCCACGTGGACCTGTCCTAACTGTCTCGTTACTCAACAGGGAACATCTGTGTTATCAGCATTTTCGGGGTTCACCACAACCCTTCAGTCTGGCCAGACCCTGAGGTGCGACCCTACCCTTTCCCCAACTCTGGGGCCTGGAGAAGAGGCACAAGCCTACCAGAGAAACCAGAGCTACCATCCTGGACATGGGGAAAGAGACATGACCCACTAGCCTAGTCTTTCCTGGCCTACAGGTCTACAACCCTTTCAGATTCGACCCAGAAAACCCACAGAAGAGGTCGCCTCTAGCTTTTATTCCCTTCTCAGCGGGGACCAGGTGAGGAAGTGGTCTTGGGTGAGGGGGAGAAGTCTGGGTCTGACAGTGGGACCAGGGAACAGTTGGGTGAATGAGGATTCTGTGTCTCCTCCCCGACCTTTGCCTGTGCAAAGGTCTGCAGAGCCCGAGGTGGCAAGGTCAAAGGCTGATGCTCTGTACTCAGAGTCATGCCCTGGTCTGCACTGGGCGCTGGGGCTAGGCCAGGTCCCAGAAATGTGGACGCCCACGCAGGGCCCCAGGCACATCAGTGCCTCCTTGGTCCTCCTTACTGGGGGTGGGGGTGGGGACCGGGCCAGGTTGGGTCCGAGGATGCCTGGCTGGTTCTTCGAGCAGTCAGAGTCCCCACCCTGTCTTCCCGCAGGAACTGCATAGGACAGACATTCGCCATGAGCGAGATGAAGGTGGCGCTGGCGCTGACGCTGCTGCGCTTCCGTGTGCTGCCAGATGACAAGGAGCCGCGCCGGAAGCCAGAGCTGATCCTGCGTGCAGAGGGCGGGCTGTGGCTGCGGGTGGAGCCGCTGAGCGCGGGCGCACAATGACCTCACAGCTGCCTTGGGTCCTGCTCACCCGTGCTCCTACCTCTTTAAATCTCTGAATAAACAGAACTGCCTCCTGTTCTTTGAGTGACTATGAGCATCAGACCGGAATTTTATCACAAGATCCTCAATGCCTCCTGGGTGGTCCCCGAGGGTCTCCGTGCTGATGAGACTTCTGCTGGAAGACCTTATCTTGTGAGCCACCACGGATGTTTAAGCAGGAGAGGGGAGCAGGTTTTCCAGTACATTTGAGGCTCTGTGGTCATTGAGACAAACCCTTATATTCACTATGTTTTCACCTTTATTCTATTTCATCAAATTTAGAGCTATGTCCTCCTGCTTCTGTCCTTCTGGTACAACATTTAAGAGTGGAACACTACACTAGACCTGGCCTGTTACATATGAAGGGATAGTTGTAGACTCTGAAGCAGATTGTTCCTTCAGCGAGGGGCATCTTGGAACCGCTGGGGATGGTTTTATATAACGTTCAGGCCTTGTGACGAATTAAACAGCTAACTTTGGGCTGGTGAGATGGCTCAGTGGGTAAGAGCACCCGACTGCTCTTCCGAAGGTCCGGAGTTCCAATCCCAGCAACCACATGGTGGCTCACAACCATCTGTAACAAGATCTGACTCCCTCTTCTGGAGTGTCTGAAGACAGCTACAGTGTACTTACATATAATAAATAAATAAATAAATCTTAAAAAAAAAAAAAAAAACAGCTAACTTTACATGAAGGCTCCCCAGCTTCCTTTGGCCCTTTCAACAGTAGTGGAGTTGTCCCTTGAGCCTCCTACAGGCTCGTGCAGGAAATTTCCCTCATGTAACCACTCTGGGCTTTGACTTTTCAAATTCTCCCATCATGAGACCATTAAAATTTAGTTACTGATTTGGAGGCCAAGCTGGTCCACAAGCTTGGACAGCCAAGACTACACAGAAAACCCTGTCTCTAAAAACAAAACAAAAAGTGAGTTTCAGTTGATCACACATTTAGAGCCCCAGTACTTGGAAGACAGAAGCAGAGGGATGTTGGAGCAGAGGTTGAAGTCAGTTTTTGTTACCCAATGAAATACTGTCTGGAGGCGGGGCAGTGATCTGTCAGTAGAATGCCCAGCATGAAGGACACACCCCATAGTCTGGGCATAGTGTTCCAAGCCTAAAATTTAGCACTTGAGAGTTGGAGACAGGAGGATCAGAAATTCCAGGTCATCTTTGGCTACACAAGTTCCAAGGTAGCCTCAGATACATGAGACACCGCCTCAAAAAACATTATTTAAAGTATTTTTTTTCTTTTCTGTTGTGGGAAATGGCTTCAGAACAAAAATCTTCTTCAAGTCCATTTTATTTTTAGCTTTCTGCACCCATTTAAATTGTCTCTAGTGTTTCTCTGTTTTTAGTCGAGTTTGGTTTGGGTTTTTGGAGTGCTGTGCTGGAATTGGGTCCAGGGCACATGTGAGGGAAGTGCTTCCCCTCTGAGCTGCCCTCCCAGCTGACCCTGTACTGTATCGCCTTTGCAGGTAACACATTCCCTTAAAGAACCCGGACAGTATGCAGGTGTGAGCTCTGCAAACAGCTAGCAATGTAACCCATATAACTTAGCTGACCTTGAACTGATGAAAATCTTAAGTGAGGTTTTATTTGTTTACAAGTATTTGAGACAGGGTCTCAATGTGTAACCCTAGCTAGTCTGGTGTTTGCAATGGAGAGCAGGCTGGCCTCAAAGATTGATCAGTCTGTGTCTGCTTTCCTAGTACTGGGATCAACGCTGTGTTCTACCACTCCCCACAGTTATCTCTTTAAATTACATTTATTTATTTTTGGGGCTGTGTGTACATGCCACAGTGTATATGTAGAAGTCAGAGAACAACTTCTAGGAATCCTCTTTCATTTCACTACATAGACTCCTGGATTGAATGCAAGCCTTCTGTTTTGGCAGCAAGCTGTCTTTCCTACTGAACCATTCACAGTCCCTCAAGTGAGACTTTTAAATGCCTTACTACACTGGTGACTCCACTCTTTGATGTGTTGGGGTAACAGTTACCTTTGATTTAATACTTTTCAGGCCATAGTCACCCACTGCATGACACAGCATGAAAGATCTTAGACTTTGAGCAAATATAGGACAGATGAACTTTGGGTTAGATTCTCTTGGGAATTTTGTGTGTCATTTGTTTGGTAAGGGAATAAAAAATGAGTACTTTGGTAGTCACCGGGTGGGCTGTTTCAGTGACTGCCACTGTTACCTTTTGGCCACCATGCTCATTATTCATTATTATATATTATATATATATATATATATATATATATATATATATATATATATATATATATATTTGAGATTATAATGTAGTTATAACACTTCTTTCTTTCCTTTCCTCATCCCAAACCCTTCCATATATCGCCCCCTAATTTCCATCAAATTCATGGCCTCTTTTTTCATTAATTGTTATTGTATGCAAATTCATATACACATACATATAGACATATACATACATATATATTCCTACATATAATCTGCTAAGTCGCTATAGTTACTTGTATGTATGTTTTCAAGGCTAACAATTTCTGTCAGAACTAGTGGTGCAAGCCTTTAATCCTAACGCTCAGGAAACTGAGGCACATGGATCTCTGTGAGTTCAAGGTTAGCTTGGTCTACATAGCAAGTGCCAGGACTATGTAGAGAAACACTGTCCCAAACAAATTTTTTAATTTTATGTGTTGAGTGTTTTCCTTGTATGAGTGTACTGCATACATAAGTATGGGTGTGTACAGAGTCCAGAAGAGGGTATTGGATCTCCAAGAACTAGAGTTGCAGGCATTTAAGCTGCCACAGTGGTTGTGAGAATAGAACCCTGATCCTCTGCCATGGCAACAAGTGCTCGTACCTGCCGAGTTGTCTTGTGAAATGTATTTAATCTCAATCAAGAACTTCCACCCTACCTTTGATTATTCAATTCCCAGAAAAGAGACATGGTCGACCCTTAATTTATAATTAAGGCTGTGTTATTACAATGTGCTTTTTTTATCAATAACCCCAAGTTATTACTTACTGTGTTTTGTCTGGGCTGCTCTTAGCTCCAATTGGTTAGCCCTCATGGCCACGATTTTAAGGTTCTTACCCCCATCGTGTTTCTCTCTCCACCTCCCTCTCCTCCCCGCCCCACCCCCTGTGGTTCCCTTCTGATACCAAGCCCAGTAACCCAAAGGCCCACTTAGCTCAATTCTGCCCAGCTCTAGGCTGTAAGCATCTTAATACACCATTCAGGAGTAACCTGGAGGGCAAGGACACATGACACTACTTGACGCTGACTCTCTCACCTCTGGGAGCAAGCAGGCTTCAGGGTCAGGTGTTTAGGGTTACAATACAAGGAGCATCAGACCAGCCCACTATGCTGTCTCCCCATCCCCATGACTCCCATAATGGTATAGTGTGTTTTGAAGGGAATGATAGGAGTTTTTCAGTTATATTTTTATTTTCAAATAATTTTTTTGCTATTTTATGCCTTTTAGGTTTTCACATAAATTTTATAATCAGCTGAACATAGTAGTACGTCCCTTTAATCCTAGCTTCCAGGGGGCAGTGGCAGGTGGACACAGCAAGGTCCACGCCACTTTGACCTACATGGTGAGAGCCTGTCTCAAAATTAATTTCACAACCAGTGTGTCCATTTCTACAAAGAGTGTTGTTTGAATTTTGTTTAAGAGATTTTTAAATCAGCAGGTCAATTTGAAGAGAATAAGCACTTTAACATTGTTGAGCCATCCTATCCATGAACATTGTATGTCGCTCCGTTTATTTGGATCACACTGAATTTTTACCTTGAGGTCTTCATTACAGACGTCTTGCACATACTTTTCACAGCTGAGTTCACATTTCATGGATGCCCATCCCTTTTGAAAAATATTCTTTTTTCACTAGGAAATAATCCACTCTTTGCTTTATGATGGAGCAAACTGTTTCATAATCTATGCCTTGTTTGCTACACTGTTTTATCTCCTGCTCTGCCAAGAACCATGGTGCTCATGGAAAGTGGGGGTTTGTGAGTCTCTGAAACGCTGCTACAAATGCCAGTATAATTATTCTAACTCTCTTGTGCCTGCTTCTGCCCTGAGGGTGTGGGCCCTGTTTGTCTCCTGACCGTGGAGAATGCACAGCTGGCGGGAAGGAGCAGTCTTCATGCATTCAGTGTGTGTGTGTGGGTGACTGCAGTGTGTGTGGGTGGGTGACTGCAGTGTGTGTGTGGGGGGGTTGACTGCAGTGTGTGTGTGGGGGTGACTGCAGTGTGTGTGTGTGGGTGACTGCAGTGTGTGTGTGGTTGGATGACTGCAGTGTGTGTGTGTGTGGGTGACTGCAGTGTGTGTGGGTGGGTGGGTGACTGCAGTGTGTGTGTGGCTGGATGACTGCAATGTGTGTGTGGGTGGGTGACTGCAGTATGTGTGTGTGTAGGTGACTGCAGTGTGTGTGTGTGTGTGTGTGTGTGTGTGTGACTGCAGTGTGGGTGTGTGTGGGTGACTGCAGTGTGTGTGTGTGACTGCAGTGTGTGTGGGTGACTGCAGTGTGTGTGTGGGGGTGACTGCAGTGTGTGTGTGTGTGGGTGACTGCAGTGTGTGTGTGTGGGTGACTGCAGTGTGTGTGGGGGGGATGACTGCAGTGTGTGTGGGGGTGGGTGATTGCAATGTGTGTGGGGGTGATTGCAGTGTGTGTGTGTGTGTAGGTGACTGCAGTGTTTGTGTGTGTGGGTGACTGCAGTGTGTGTGTGTGTGGGTGACTGCAGTGTGTGTGTGTGTGGGTGACTGCAGTGTGTGTGTGTGTGTGTGACTGCAGTGTGTATGTGTGTGTGTGACTGCAGTGTGTGTGTGTGACTGCAGTGTGTGTGTGTGACTGC
>NC_034607.1:776688-783682 GCF_900095145.1 Mus pahari | reverse complement strand
GTGTGTGTGTGTGTGTGTGACTGCAGTGTGTGTGT
Organism: Mus pahari; assembly: GCF_900095145.1. Taxonomy (NCBI): domain Eukaryota; kingdom Metazoa; phylum Chordata; class Mammalia; order Rodentia; family Muridae; genus Mus; species Mus pahari. The sequence goes on along the minus strand of NC_034607.1, from coordinate 783,647 downwards.
GTGACTGCAGTGTGTGTGTGTGACTGCAGTGTGTGTGTGTGACTGCAGTGTGTGTGTGTGTGTGTGACTGCAGTGTGTGTGTGTGTGGGTGACTGCAGTGTGTGTGTGTGGGGGGGTGACTGCAGTGTGTGTGTGTGTGTGTGTGTGTGTGTGTGTGACTGCAGAGTGTGTGTGTGTGGGGGGGTGACTGCAGCGGCAATTCTGCAGAGCACACCCCAGCTCTCCGAGGGCTCCAGAGGCAGACTCTTGACGTTCTTGCTGTGAGCTGAGGTGGCAGTGAGGCAGGGAAGGGAGGTGGTGCAGTTCCTATCGTCCTTCCAGTGTCTGAAGCCCAGCCCTCCCCGCTCTCCCTCTCCTCACAGCAGTGCTGCTAGGGGATGACGCTCTGAGCACTTGCTTTCTGACACCAATCGCAGAGTAAGTCTGGACAGGTTTAAGGTTGTTTTGGAAGATCATGTGATCTGAGCTAGGGGCTTGTCCTCCCTGAGCAGCAGTTCTGTTAAATGGACATCTCTCCTCTGGATGCCATCGCTTGTGTCCCCCCATGTGACAGCCGGGACTCTGGCTCAGATGACGAAGGAGAACATGATAGAAAACCTTGAGGCCCCCTGCACGCCAGAAGCAGACATGCTTTATGTACACCACCATGGTTGCCATTGTCCTCTGGAGAAGCAGCGCCAATATAAAGAACATACGTTAGTAAGGGATTTATTAGCATGCCTCACCCAATTCTAGCTGAGTCTGTATGGCGGAGACGTTGAGAACCTTGCAGTTGCTCAGGCCTTTCAGCTGGATGTCTCCACCGTTCAAAACTGGGACTATCCGAAGAACCATTGATTTTCAACCCACATTGGAAGTATGATGTATATGGCTTCCAACGTTTGCAGAAGTAGCGGAGTCAGAGCAGATTCACTCAAAGGCGAAGAGTGAAGGTGGGCAGAGACCGGCGACCCCGCTTTCCCTTCAGACCTCTTTCCAGCTAAGCTGCAGCGGGAAGGTGATGCTTTGCAGGGAAGCCCTTCCTCTTCACTCCGTCTTTCCAGGGAATGCCCCTATAAGCCCTCACAGAGGAAAGTCTCTTTGTTGAGTCCAGATCCATTCAAGTTGACCACCAAGATTAAGGACCACACCCCATCAATAAGCACTTTTTATGGAGAGGACTCTGCACAATATAGTACTTTCCCTACACACCCTACACTCTCTACATACAGTACTTGCTCACAGCAGCTCCAGGAGTAATTACCAGGCCCTCCCTTCTCCCCTCCTTTTGGCTATTCTTTCTCCTCCTCGATGGACGGCTCGTTTCCCAGCTGTGAGGACTGCAATCAAGAGAGCTGGGCAGTCAGAGAGAGATGGGGAGGGAAGAGGGTCACTCGTCCTCTGGCTCTGTCCTTTCCTGCGTGGACCTCATCTCCTCAACACCCTTTTCATCCCACCTGACACCTGCTCCCGTTGCTCCACCCCTTGCCCAGCAGGTCAGCACAGCCTCAGCTGTGTCCTCACAGCCAAGCTCCTTATCTTTGCAGTTTGACCTGAGTTCTCTCTAGCAGGGTTGTTTCCTTTATTCCTGTGCCTACTGTGCTTAGACTCTAAGCCTCACAGGGAGAGCATGAATCTTCCCAGGCCGTGAGGCTATTGAGTGGGAGTATCACAGAACCTTAGTTCTACAGTGAGAAATGTTGCATACAACTTTTCCACCTTGCAAGCTGCTCTGGGGCCAGGCTTGATTTAGCCCTGGTATTCTGGCCTCTGAAATCCAAGCTCTTTTTCCTAGTGTACCCTGTCTTTAGAAGGGCATAGTTTCTGGACATGTGGTGGCTCAGAATAACCCCTGATTACATCCCCATTTTTGCCCTTCATCCCAGAGAGAAGTGCCCAAGTTCTAAAGATCAAGTGCTTTACAACCCTGAGATACCTTATCTGTAAACAAGGCCAGCCTTACCACCACATACTGGCCACCTTCCCAGGCCCAGAGCAAGCAGCTAGATCTGAAATCGATTGGCTGCTCCAATCTAATCCAGCCCCTCATAAACCCATCCAGGTCAGGAGTCAGGGACAAAGACCCTAAAGAAGAGAGAAGAGACTGTGGGGAACATGAGAAGTTACCAAGCTGCTGGTTGTGGGGCTAGAGGATAGGGCTCAGGATGGGGCAAGCACTGCTTAAGAATAATATAGCTTCAGGGAGCACGTGGCCCAGGCTATTTGTAGGCAACTGAGTCACTGGTCATGCCCATAGGATTTAGATAGCTCTGAACTTTAAGAAGTCTCTCTTCTCCTCCATGTTTTCCCAAACTAGCTCTCCTCCTCCCCCTCCCCCCTCTCCCTCCTCCTCCTCCTCCCCCTCCCCCCTCTCCTCCTCCTCCTCCTCCTCCTCCTCCTCCTCCTCCTCCTCCTCCTCCTCCTCCTCCTCCTCCTCCTCCTCCCCCTCCACCTCCACCCCTTCCCCTCCCCTTCCTCTCCCTCCCCCTCCTCCTCCACACTTGTCTTCTCCTCCCCTCTCATCCCTTCCCTTGCATATCTTTGAGTATCCCTCCCCCTCTCTGCTCTGTCCCCATCCCAATCAGTCCCTACTCCTGTTCACTGTCCCTGAAGGTCCTTGTTCTCCTCTGAGCTCTTGTAAAATATAAGTTAGAAAGCTGGGGTTGTACAGTGCTTGCCTAGCATAGAAGAGGACCCTGGGCTTGATCTCCAGTTCCACATAGACTGAGGATAGTATAGCACACCTGTAACTCCAGTACTCAGGCTTAGAATTAGGAGTTTTAGAAATTTAAGTCATCCTTAGCCACATAGCATTAGACACTGTCTCCAAACTCAAAATACATAAATTAATGATCATACAAAAGAGTAAATATTAACTAAAGTGCTATTTGGGAATGCGTTATTTTCTACTTAAGAAAAGGAAGGTGGTGGTGCATGTCTTTAATTCAAGAATTCAGGAAGCAGAAGGAGGTAGATCTCTGTGAGTTCAAGGCCATCCTGATCTATAGAGCAAGTTCCAGGAGAGCCAAGGCTGCTCACAGAAACTGTCTGAAAAGGGTCAGAAAGAAAGGAAAAGGAAAGAGAAAGAAGGAAGGAAGGAAGGAAGGAAGGAAGGAAGGAAGGAAGGAAGGAAGGAAGGAAGGAAACTAGAGAGATGACTAAGCAGTTAGAGTGTTTGCTGCTCTTCAAGAGGATCAGCTCCACCCACCCATCCATATCAGGTGCCTCACAACCACCTGTAACTTCAGCTATAGGGGAGCAGATTTCCTGTTCTGGCTTTCACTAGCATACGGGTACATGCGCGCGCGCGCACACGCACACACACACACACACACACACACACGCACACGCACACGCACACACACACGCACACGCGCACATGCACACGTGCACACGCACGCACACACACACACACGCACACGCATGCGCACGCGCACACACACGCACACGCGCACATGCACACGTGCACACGCACGCGCACACGCACACACGCGCACACGCGCACACGCGCGCACACGCACACGCACACGCACACGCACACGCACACACACACACAGGGACAGCTTTATCTCCTCCTGGATGTCATCTCTTCAGGGTCTCTCTCATCACTCCACGGCTCCCTACTTGGTGTACTTTCCAGCTCTAACCATCCCAATCTCACTGCATTCTTGATCTTTAGTATTGGACCTGAAAATCCCAACTGGGGATCATTCTTTGTTTCTGCTTCTAAAAGTACTGCTGAAGGGACTGGACTTGAAATCCACCAGGCTGAGCAGCTGGTGGGCGGGTTCTCCAATCCCATCGCCTTCTAATGCGCTACTGAAAAACTGGCGCCTGCCATCCTCACAACCTATTCCGACAAGAGCTCAGGAGATGACTGGGAACCAGGTTGGCCACGTTCTGATCACCAACCCTGTGGATTCCAAAGTCCCCCCGTTTACTTGGTGTACCATGTCCTTGGAGGGGCAGGGATGCTGGGAGTACATCACCCAGAGCCAGTCTTGTCCCACAATAGTCCTAAGATTCAGATGTCCATGTTTTGCAAGCCTATGATAATTCTCCTGTGCACCAGGCTGATCCTACCCCCATCTTGGCCACTTTCCCAGGCAAGGAGGAGGCATCCAGGTCAGGCAGGGATTGGCTGACACAGAATGGTCCGCCCTCAAAGCATCGAGAAGCAAGGGATAAAGAGTCCCAGAGGAGGAGAAGGAAGGTATGTATGGTGATGCCTGTTCCTGGGAGGAGGTTCCAGGCTGGGGGTGGTTATATTTTAGGGACCTAGTCTGGAATAGAGAGGGTAAAACCCAAGGCCAGGCCAGGGCAAAAGGCCAGCTGACCAAGCAAGAATGCCACGGGGAGCCAGCTGGCCTTGGGGATAGTAGTTTCTGAATAACTGAAGCCTGGTTAGTTTTGCATAATTTAGGGAGGTGTTAACTCCAGTCAATCTCTCTGCTTCTTCATGCTTTGCTAGCTCTGGTCATTCCCCTCATCAGCACACTCCTCCTTCTCCTCCTCATCTTCTTCTCCACTCTTATACCTCTTTCTCCCACATTTCCTTGGTTCTCAAGCCTCCTTTCTGCTCTGTCCTCTGTTCAGTGTCTTGAGATTCCTGTCCCTTTCTGGGACCTCAGTTACTCACAGCACATTTATTTACCCAGCAGGATGTCACAGCTGAGCCTGTCCTGGCTGGGACTGGGGCCTGAGGTGGCCTTCCCATGGCAGACCCTGCTACTGCTTGGGGCCTCCTGGATCCTGGCCCGAATTCTGACCCAGATCTATGCTGCCTATAGGAACTATCGTCGCCTCCATGGCTTCCCTCAGCCCCCCAAACGGAACTGGCTCATGGGTCACGTGGGCATGGTAAGAATGGCATCAGGATGGGTGGGAGTGTCAGAGTGGACAGACTTTGGGGGACCAGGAATGGGACTCGGAGTGATGGAGTTAGGTGATATTGTCCTCTGGTGTGCCTTCCCAAGCCTTTCTCACCCCTGTACTCACTGCAGGCCGCTCTGCTATTTCTGTCTTTCTCTCACTGAAGGATGCAGAGAGATTCTCATGGTGGGATATACAGAGTGAGAACTTAGGGCATTTCTTCAGTCTGCTGTCGGATCTCAGGTTCCAGAGGACTATGGCTGTTTCTTTTCCTTTGTGTGAGCCCATCTCTGTCCTGTGGTTTTCTAGTACTGATCTTTGATCTCTCTCCTAAACTGCACATAGGTGGGTCACGACTGGGCTACAGCAGGCTGCCCCTCCCTGGGCCACTTCCTCCTTGTCATGCTTTCCTTCCCTAAGATAGACAGTGAGTCCTGCCTTGCTACCTGGATAAAAGCTGTTCGCTCACCCTCCCATGAGCCTTCCTTGACCTCACCCTTTGCCCCATACTATAGACTTTGATTTATATCTGCTCTTCCACTTAGGTGGTTTAGCCCCAGGTGTTTCGCTTGCAAATGGCTCAGTGTGGGCTGTATATAGAGGTTCAGGATGCTCTGTCTGAGGCTGGTGGAAAGCTGGTGCTGGTGGATAGGAGCTGCCACCCTAATAGAAACATAGAGGTCACTTCTGTTCCCCTGGAACCTGCCAAGGGTAGAAGGTCTCTGGTGTGTGGCCCTTTGTTCAGGGGAGGAACTGGAGATCTTGTGCACCAGTCAGGACACGAAAGGTCATAGGTAAACAATATAACTTGTCCACTGGAGGGCCTGAAATGGATGCTGGGGGCTTGGGCATGGCTCTGGAAGAAACAAAACTGACAGAACGCAAGGGTTCTCTTCATTCCTGCACAACCAGAACACTGGTTCACTTATGACAGAGACTTTGTCACTTCCAGAGGCTGTAGAAGGGACTCTCTGATGGTCCTGGGAAAGAAACTTAGTTATGGTTTTCTGGAGAAAAAACACACACACACACACACACACAGAGAGAGAGAGAGAGAGAGAGAGAGAGAGAGAGAGAGAGGAGTGATGAGAACATTCTAAGAAAGTTGTCCTGAAGTAGTATTGTCATTGTGCTGACATCAGGGTCTGCAGACACAAACCTAATAATCTACTGCTCACCTGCGCTACGTGGAACCAATCATTCTAATATACTAGTTTATTCATCATGGTGCTACCTCGAACATTGCAGGTGATTTGTAGTATCGTGGTATTTATGCATGTGAAAGTATCTAAACACAGAAATGTGTAGGGACAACAACAAGCAATAGAAATTCTTTAGCTTCATTGCAGGCTTGAGATCAAAGTCATCTGTACAATCTGTCTTTGACAGAAACGTCATTATGCAGTACACGGTCATGTATGTACAGTCATGTATACATACAGATACGTATCTACACATATGTGTGAAGTAAGGTAGAAGTAAGGGTTACACTGCATTGTGGGAATTGGCTTATATCTTTATGGAGACTGAGGAGTACCTCAGTATGCCATCTGCAAACTGGAATTCCAGGAATGTAGGCTTTGAGCAACTCAGACTTGGAACAACAGTGTGAAAACCCAGGGGTGTATGGAGGATCAGGTGTGATCCTGCAGTTCAGTGTCACAAGGACCTGAAATTTGATATCTGATGGCAGATGCATGTCCCAGCTCTGGAAATAAGACTAAATTTCCCCTTCTCTGCCTATTGTCTCTAGATCTTCGGTGGGTTGGATGGTGCTGTCCACACTATGTACCAATGCAGATAATACATATATCTTTGAAACACCAGCACAGACACACCCAGAGGTCATGGCCATCTGTACCTCAGCCATCTGTACTCAGCCAGTCTGATTCTTGATATAAACTACCTCAAAAAGTGACTGTCCCTGTATTGTTTACAGGTAACTCCTACAGAGCAGGGCATGAAGGAATTGACTCGGTTGGTGGGTACCTACCCCCAAGGCTTTTTGATGTGGATTGGGCCAATGGTCCCTGTTATTACTCTGTGCCATTCTGACATCGTCCGATCTATCCTCAATGCCTCAGGTACCCATGGAAGCTGGGGGGGGG
>NC_034607.1:761056-776250 GCF_900095145.1 Mus pahari | reverse complement strand
CCCTCCTTTCCCCTCCCCTCCCCTCTCCTCTTCACATTTCACCAGCTTCCACATGACTCTCTCCCTCTACTATTACTTGCTATGCTGTTACTACATCTCAGTATTCTGGACATTCTGCATCCCCAGATGTCTTCAAGCCAAGGCCCTCTCCTAGAGGAAGCCAATACTTGAGGTAGAAGTTGATAGGGGCAGGAACATCCCTAACCTGGTGTGGTCAGGACCCTGACAGTTGGGTGAAGGGTGCGGTCCCTGCTAGGGTGTATGCAGAGGCTTCCTAGAGAAACTGTTGCTTAAGTCATGTCTTTAGGTTTGAGTAGGAATGTTAAATCCAGGGCCAGGTGGCCCAGTGGGCATCAGAAACATCTAATGTTCAGACCTAGAAACAGAAAAATAAACATTCCTATGCTCAGAGCAAGGAGAGGACTTGTGGTTGCTAGAGAATCTGGCCTGTTATTTCTCTCCACCCAACTCTGAGAGCATCTTCCCGCCCTGTCCAGTTAGTTGATCATCTTATGCTGATTGGTGTCTTGTCAGAGCCCAGAAATCTTCCCCATCACAGCCTAGCTTCCTACTTTTGCATTCTTACCTTCCCACCTGGGGATAGACCAGGTTAAGAAGGGAAAGAGATGAATCACCACAGCTTTGTCATTTGCCAGGCATGGGTCTGACATTTCAGCTGCTAAATTATTCAAGCGTGCCCTGGAACTCGAAGACCCGAATCAACCACCCCACTTTACCTTTTAAAATATTTGTGGGAGGGCATATTTGTCTGAGGTCAGGCATGCATGTGCTGTAGCATGCATGTGGAGGCCAGAGTGCACTTTGATCCTTGTCTCCCCGTTGTTTGAGGCAGGGTCCCTCATGGTGTGCTTCTGTAGATGCATGCTAGCTGTATCTCAAGCATCCGTGCAGAGAACCCTCTTGTATCTGGTTCCTATCTTATCTGGAGTTATAGAAATGTGCTGCCACATCTGGTTTGGAGGATTCAGCAGGCTTATGCAGCAAGTGCTTACATCCACTGAGTATCTCCCCAGTCCAGACCATGCAATTTCACGGAGCCCGTGCTTTTTACTCCAGGTGGACACCGCACTCGCTCCAGCTTGCCCTCTACTGAGGTCTCTGATGCCTCCAGATGATAATGCAATGTGAATCAGACAGGCAGGCTGGGCTGTGGCAGTAACAACCCTATGTCTTTCTCACATGGACATTCTCTGTTTCATGTCTGATCATGTTGCTTGTGCTGTGAGCATAACTGTGTGATGCCATCTGTGTGGTCACAGCTCTTGCAGTTTCACATTTACATTTCCATCTCCTTTTTTGCATTTATATTTGTCTCACCTGGGATTGCATGAAGATGGTCATGTCTGCGCTTAGTTGCAGACCTGAATCTTCGATGCATAGCAGGTTCTGTATGAGAAGCTATGGAGATGGCCTTCTTATCTTGCTTTTCACAGCTGGACTCTCTTTGAGGGCTATCTGAGATATAGGACCCAGGATCCCTCTGAGAAATGATGGATCCCTTATCAGAGTCATATCTAAGGCAAGACTTTAAGAACATCCAGGTGGGACCAGTGGGTCACAGTCTAGGCCACATTCAGTATATTAAAGGAGCTTTTGCTTTTTTGGAGACATTGTTTTGCTCCTCAGTTAAAGCTAGCCCCAAACTCAGGATTTATTTTTTTCTTTTTTTTTTGCTTTAACCTCTGAAATATTGGAAATTACAAGAGCCACCATGCTGTAGTTACTTTTCTGTTGTTGTGATAAAACACCATGACAAAGGGAACTCATAGAGGAAGAATTTATTTTTGGATTATGGTTTCAGAGAGACAGTCCATAATAGTGACAGAGTCCTGGTGTCAAGAGTAGGAAGCTGAGAGATCATATACTCAGCCATAAATACAAAGCAGGAAGAGCAATTAAAAAGTTGGGAGAGTCCATAAACTATCAAAGCCTGCTCCAAGTGAGGTACTTTCTTCAGCAAAGCAACACCTACTAAACCTCCCTAAATGGTGTCACCAGCTGGAGAACAAATATTCAAACACATTCACCTATGGGAGACACTCTCATTCAACCCACCGCACATGACGATTCTTAAATCCTGTGAGAGGCTTGTCTGAGGTTTACATGAGGTCTGTCAGATAACCTGGTCCATGTTACTGCATGAGGCATCCTGTCAGGGTAGTTATGTGTGCTAAGGACACGCTATGCCATTATTAACCCTTACGGTTCACGCGATGTGCCCCTTAGCGATTGGGTCAGGAGATGTCAGGTACCTAAGGTCCCTAGATGATAGGGACATAGGTTTCAAAATGTCACAGAGTTGTGATGGACTCAGGTATGGCATACATGTTAGACTGTGTACAAGCCATGTCTAGTGGCACTGCAGCCAACTGTGGTGTATTAAGCAGTGACTTCTCTTACCTGCTGACACTACTGTTGCCCAGTTCTGTCTTTTCTCACTTTCAACTTCATTTTGATTCCTCTATCCTTGGTTCTTGGCATATGAACTTTGGAAGGGAAATGCAGACTTCTGGGAGGGGTCCCCACCCAACTCCCCAGTCTGTCCTCACCCACACCATGACCCCTGGTGTCCTTGTTCATGGCAGCTGCCGTTGCACTCAAGGACGTGATATTCTACAGCATCTTAAAGCCTTGGCTGGGTGAGTACCTGTAGGTGATGGGCAAGGGACACCCTTGGGAGTCAGGGAATGGTGCTACGTTTGCCTTATACTATGACTGCTATATCAGGGGATGGGCTCTTGGTGAGTGCTGGTGACAAGTGGAGCCGCCACCGCCGCATGCTGACACCTGCCTTCCATTTCAACATCCTGAAACCCTATGTGAAGATTTTCAATGATAGCACCAACATCATGCATGTGAGTTGCTGGAACACAGGGTTACAACCCCTCTTTCCCAAACAGTGGCTATTCCTGGGTTTGGGTGGCTGGAGCATAAAATGAGAAAGCTGTGTCAGGGGTTGAAATTAGGACGAGTCTCAAGGAGCCAAGGTCCAACATCAGCCCCTTCTTCTTCTGCCAGGCCAAGTGGCAACGGTTGATTTCAGAAGGCAGTGCCCGTCTGGACATGTTTGAGCACATCAGCCTCATGACTCTGGACAGTCTACAGAAATGTGTCTTCAGCTTTGACAGCAACTGTCAGGAGTGAGTCCTTGCTCTGAGCCTCGGAACCTGGTCTGTGAACCAAGAAGAGAGAGCATTGGTCTGTGGAATCAAAGTGGCCTTTCTAGAGGGCATGGTTCAGAACCAACACTACAGATATAGGAAAGGAGAAAGTGATGGAATTGTTTCAATTGTAACAGAGATGGTGACAATCAGAATGTGTGGCACAGGCAATGAGGAGGCACATTAGAAACAAACTTGAAGGGATCAGCAGTGTCTACATCAGAAGGCCAGTGTAAGACCAGGTCAAGATGTACTTCATAGTTTCCAGGGAAACTATGAAGGTGTTTGTGCTTGTGTTAGTCATATTTCCAACAAGGTGGCAAAAGTACTTGAGAGATCTTGAAATGAGGGAAGCTTATTCTGTCTCCTGACTCCAGCAGCTTTCGTCAAGGGTGGGCTGGCTCCATCACTTTTGAGGCTGTATAACAGCACAGCACAGCTAGGAGAACCTGTTAAAATAGTCTGGTGCCCCCATGGCATCCAGAAGCACACAGGCAGACAGATAAACTGTCTATATCAAGAGCATACCCAATGTCCTAAATTTCCCCCTGACCCCACATAGGAGGACTGGAAAGATGGCATTTGCAAAGGACTTGAGCTCGACTCATAGCAACCTCATAGAAGTTTACAACTATCTGTAACTCCAGTAACAACGGATCAACACACACTTCTGTCCTTCAAGGGTGCCAGGCACCTATTAGAGTGTACATCAGGCAAAACACATAAAATAAAAATAAATTAAAATTTTGAGGCAAGGTCTCACTATGTAGCCTTGCCTCTACAGCTCACTGTGTCGGCCAGGCTTTCTTTATCTATCTATCTATCTATCTATCTATCTATCTATCTATCTATCTATCTATCTATCTATCTATCATCTGTCTATCTATCTGTTTTGTTGGGCATGGTGGCTGTACTGGAGAGTTTTGTGTCGACTTGACACAGCTGGAGTTATCACAGAGAAAGGAGCTTTAATTGGGGGAAATGCCTCCATTAGATCCAGCTGTGGGGCATTTTCTCAATTAGTGATCAAGGGGGAGAGGCCCCTTGTGGGTGGGACCATCTCTGGGCTGGTAGTCTTGGATTCTATAAGAGAGCAGTCTGAGCAAGCCGGGGGAGGCAAGCCAGTAAAGAACATCCCTCCATGGCTTCTGCATCAGCTCCTGCTTTTTACCTGCTTGAGTTCCAGGCCTGCATCCTTTGGTGATCAACAGCAGTAAGGAAATGTAAGCCGAATAATCCCTTTCCTCCCCAACTTGCTTCTTGGTCATGATGTTTGTGCAGGAAGAGAAACCCTGACTAAGACAGTGGCACATGCCCTTAATCCTAATTCTCTGGATGCCAAGGCAGACAAATCTAGTTTGAAGCCAGACTAGACTGATCTACAGGGCAAGTTCCAGGATAGCCAAAGTTACACAGAGAAACTCAGTCTTGAACCCCTCCACAAACACACACACACACACACACACACACACACACACACACACACACACCTACCTTTAGGAGATATTAGGGAGATACTCTAAGTTACAGTGGAGCTGATATTGGACATGATCAGCTGAGCTCCTTCTGGGATATAAATTTCCCTGCCTCCTTCCTTAAACTGTTCATGCAGCTTGGGCCTCATTCTTTTCCAGAAGGTACCAGGATTAAGCTCGCATACTAGTGTCACCATTTCTTCTGTCAACTCATCTAGTGTCTTCATGGCTTCATGGCAAGTCAGTATTAAGAGCTGGCCACTCTGCTGTCTGGGGGTATGGGGTATGGAGGCAGCTCACAGAGATATGATGAGGTTTTTTTGAGAGTTGACTCTCAGTGATCATTCTACTCTGCCTCTGGCCAACTGCTTCTGATACTTCATTCCCAACGACTCCCGACTGGTGGGAGGAGGCGTAGAATTTGTATATGTTAAATCGCTGTCTCCTAAATCCTGCAGGAGGTCCAGTGACTACATTGCTGCCATCCTGGAGCTCAGCGCCCTAGTGGCCAAAAGGCACCAGCAGCCTTTGCTGTTCATGGACCTGCTGTATAATCTCACCCCTGATGGGATGCGCTTCCGTAAGGCCTGCAACGTGGTACATGAATTCACTGATGCTGTCATCCGGGAGCGGCACCGCACCCTCCCGGATCAGGGTTTGGATGACTTCCTTAAGTCCAAGGCCAAGGCCAAGACTCTGGATTTCATTGACGTGCTGCTGGTGAGCAAGGTAGGCTGCTCAAGAAGCAGAATGGATATGGATGCCACATATTGTGTCTAATAATGTGAGCTCACTACAGAGGACATTGTGGCAAATCCAGGCCAATCCCCCAACATCAACAATCACAGCAGCTCTTTTCTTAGTCATGGCAATAGGCAAAGCCAGAATAGGATGTAACAGTGACTCCCCATTTTCTCCAGGGGAATGAAGTGTTTATCTACATGTGCATGAAGTGTTTATCTACATGAAGTTTACACCACAGAGAAAGGGCAGTTCATTCTCATCCTGTGGGTCACACCTGAATTTAAATCCCCTCAAGGGGTAAATAGTGAACAAAGAGAGAGGGATGGAGGGATACATGAAAGAGAGAAGAGAGATAAAGAAGGGGAGAGAAGGAATTTCTGGAGTTAAACGGGCTCTTTCCAGGATAAAGTCTGGACATGCAAACCAAATGCTTCCCTTTTTAAAAAGATTTATTTATTTTCTTTATATGAGTACACTGTAGCTGTCTTCAGATACCATTACAGATGGTTGTGAGCCACCATGTGGTTGCTGGGAATTGAACTCAGGACCTCTGGAAAAGCAGTCAAGTGCTCTTAACCACTGAGCCATCTCTCCAGCCCCAAACCAAATGTTTGCATGGGACATAGATTTCCCTGGATCTATAACACTTTACAGTGTGGGTGGAAGTCTTTGGAGGAGAGATTTACTTCTGACTTCCAAGGCAACTTGCCATGCAGTCATCTTCCATAACCATCAGTTCCTTAGAAATTCTCCATCATGTAGACACATGGTGATATTTCTGTGTGGGTTGTTGACACTCCTACAACTGCAGGCAATACAGGAGACAGGATACCCAGCAGAAAAGCAGGAAATTCAGACTACCAGTAGCAACAGACAAGAGATGGACAGTGGTACACAGCCTTTGGTTTCTGGCTGAACAAACGATCTTCTGGGAATGCCATAGCTTAAACACAGGGATTTTCAGAACTGCTGTAATTTGGGTAGTCTTGCTTTGTCTTCAGGATGAAGATGGAAAGGAGCTGTCAGATGAGGACATCCGAGCGGAGGCTGACACCTTCATGTTTGAGGGTGAGAGTCCCATTGTGGGGCAGAGAGGAAGCAGGAGTTTATCCTTCTTGAGACTTGTTGGGAGGATCCACAATCCTTCTATTCTATTCTCTTCCTTGATCCCTTTCATACCCTTTCCTGGATTTCACTACCTGGGCACTGTCCTCAATGCAGTGCTGAAGCAGTGCAGAGACCCATGCCTGCCTGTCTGTCCCTCAGGCCATGACACCACAGCTAGTGGGCTCTCCTGGATCCTCTACAACCTGGCGAGGCACCCTGAATACCAGGAGCGCTGCCGGCAGGAGGTTCAGGAGCTGCTGAGGGACCGAGAGCCCAAGGAGATTGAATGGTGAGCACACTAGCGAGCCCCTCTCCTCACTCCTTTTGTTGATTCTCCTACATTTGCTCATGATACTGACTCTGAGCCCAGAGGAGAGACCTAATACTCAGCATGAGTAGCAAGCAAAGGGTTGCTGGCTTTGGAACAGAGCAAGTTTTGTTGCTGAGAGAGCAGTGATAATTACAAGGGAAAGAAAGTGATATTTTGCACGCGCTCAGTGAAAGCACTTCCCTCACCCCTTTTTCTCTCTAGCGGATGTCTTCTTCCACAACTGTTTATTTTTCTCCTGTAACCTAGATATTACTGTAGTGATTTGTTCCGGGACTCAGAGGTGACATTTGGGCATTGCAGTGTGCTGGAGTTAGAGACGGCTCAGCTGTTAGAGTACATCTTACTCTTGCACAGTTTGGTTTTCAGCATCCATATCTGGTAGCTCACAACCATCAGTAACTCAGTTCCAGTGGATCTGAGACCACACACACACACACACACACACACACACACTTAAAAATGAAATAGCCAGGTGTAGTCATATACCTCTTTAATCCCAGCACTTGAGATGCAGAGTTTGAGGAGAGCCCAGTCTACCCAGGGATATGTAGAGAATCTCTGTCTTGATCAAATAAAATAAAATAAAATAAAACAATAAAAATGTAGTCTAGGTGCTGTACAGGATTCTGGGCTTTTCACCCATCCAGCATTTTCCCAGAAACCCCTCTACAGTGGCTTTTCCACTCCAGTTTTGTATCCATCTCCACTGGGGTTCCAGGGACCTAGGAGGGAGCAGGCAAAGGACTAGTCAGAAGGTTCCAACTTGGCAGGAAATCAGTCTTAATTTAGAATATGTTCTAATTTTCTGCTGTTCTTGTTATCTCACATTTGATCCACACTGTGAGAAAATATTTCACTGATCCACATGAACTCCTTTTGATCCGTGGTTAATAGTTGAAGGGGTTTCCTTAGGGACGACCTGGCCCAACTGCCCTTCCTGACCATGTGCATCAAGGAGAGTCTGCGGCTGCATCCACCAGTCCCGGTCATCTCCCGATGCTGCACCCAGGACATTCTGCTCCCAGATGGCCGGACCATTCCCAAAGGTGCCGAATGGGGAAAAGGGTCCTGGGCAAGCAGCAGAGTCTTGTGAACAACTCCCCCACCCCCACACCCCACCCCTTCTCCCACAGGTATCATCTGCCTCATCAGCATATTTGGAATTCATCACAACCCATCCGTGTGGCCAGACCCTGAGGTGCTGCCTGTCTGATCCCCTAGTGTGGGGGAAGAGTTTTAAGGGAGGAGGTGGGGCTTTGACCTAGGAAATCAGACCTCACCTTCCCTGGAACAAAACTGTCCCTGGTTGTACTGGGAAGTCACTCATCCACCTTGGCTCAATATCTCCTACAGGTCTATGACCCCTTCCGTTTTGACCCTGAAAACATCAAAGACAACTCACCTCTGGCATTTATTCCCTTCTCGGCGGGACCCAGGTAAGGCCAATGGGCTTGGGTGACTAGGGTCCGGTCTGGGACTGACAGTAGGAATAGTAGGGAGTTAGGATGGTCTGGTTCTGGTTTTCCCTCCTGCCCTTTCTTCAGGTTATTTGCAAAGGTCTGGAGACTAGGAGTTAGGAAGAGAAGGGCTGCTGCTCTATGCTCAGAGTCCCGCCCACTTGAACTGGGCACTGAGGCTGCAAGACCTTTGGGGATGCAGATGTCCAATTGGGGTCCCAGGCGCATCACGGTCCTGCTGCCCTTCATGCTGACTAGGCGCTGCAGAGACCGTGTCAGGTTGGGTTCCACGGTGTCTGGCTGGGTTCTGGCTCAGTCATAGATGGTCCTTATCTTGTCCTCCCGCAGGAACTGCATAGGACAGACTTTCGCCATGAACGAGATGAAGGTGGCGCTGGCGCTGACGCTGCTGCGCTTCCGACTCCTACCGGATGACAAGGAGCCGCGCAGGCAGCCAGAGCTGATCCTGCGCGCAGAGGGCGGGCTGTGGCTGCGAGTGGAGCCGCTGAGCGCGGGCGCTCAGTGACCTGACACCTGGTCTAGAGCCACCCCACCAACCTATGCGGATGCTGGAATGAACAGTACTGTCACCCATACCCAAATCTTACCGAGAGCCAGCAGGGGGCGCTGTGAAATCCAGTGCATGGGTAAGAGAGGCCCGCTGGTGTTTGAGCCAAAGACCATCTGACCATTGGTCTTTATGATAAGGTGCATTCTCCTCCAGCCAACTTGGACCACTCTCTGGACAACATAGGAAGCCAAAGGGATGTCTGAGCAAGAGACCAGAATCAAAGGCAAATCTGAGCTCTGATTCGTGCAGCTCCATTTCTATTACTTTGACTTCCATTCTAATCACCTAATAGACCTTTTTTTTTTCTCACCTCAGAATTATTTTTCTGTGGGCACTAAGTTACTGTGCTTATTAAACCTGAAGACGGGGATTTTTTTTTTTGTCTCATCTAAAGCTAGGGTCTCATTATATCATCACAAACAGTCTGACCTCTGTGTCTTAAGCTCTTCCTGCAGGACACCACGTTGCGCTTGTCAGGGAGTTTTGAAGTGATGTCTGATTTTTGTGGTATCTTACAGGTTTTCTCCAGTAAGAAAGAGAGGAGAGGGTTGAGAGTGACGGATACTGGGCTTGTTGCAAAGCACCATTTCCCACCTTGGGGAGTGGCTGTATCTGGATATGTCCCTCACTATGGGGCTAGAGCGTGCAAGAACCCTATTTTCTACAGCCTCACCCAAATGCCCCTGCATTTAAAACAAAACAATACAAACAAATAAAAGTGGGAAGATATAGTTCAGTGATAAAGAGCACTTGATGCTCTTTCAGAGGCTCCAAGTTTGGTTCCCAGCACTTTTGTCAGGTTCCATGGGATCTGATGCCCTCTTCTGGCTTCAGTGAGCAACTGTGCTCTCATATGCTCATGTGCATGTGTGTGCTTGTGTGCGTGTGTGTGTCCCCTCCCCCCAGAGTCACACAGAGTCACACACCACACACACACATACGTAATTTAAAATTAAAATATAAATACATCTTTAAACTGATGCAGATGATCTTCTTGCATGCCAGAGAGTCTGTTGGAGAGATTCAAACGGGCTCGGTGTTGGTACAAAGGTGGTGAGCGAGCAACAGTCCCATGAATGAAATCTGTAAACAAAGGATTCCCAAGAGTAAGTTACGGCTGTCTGGATCCTGCTTGGGAATTTTAAAGGGATGTGGGAAAGCCACAAGCTGCCAATCGGCATGCTTTCCATTGGTCACTTAGCAAAGGGAAGGAGGGACCCTTTTATGAACTGCAAAGAACAAATGGTTTTTTGCCTCTGTTTTTTCTAAGAATCAACTATGGTGGGCAAAGGGTTGTCAT
Source organism: Mus pahari (assembly GCF_900095145.1). Classification (NCBI taxonomy): domain Eukaryota; kingdom Metazoa; phylum Chordata; class Mammalia; order Rodentia; family Muridae; genus Mus; species Mus pahari. The sequence goes on along the minus strand of NC_034607.1, from coordinate 766,083 downwards.
TGAGGGGAAGCCTTCAGGGTTGGGATCCCCATCCTGGCAGCCTGGTGGGATCGAACTTCAGGCCTCAAAAGAAGTGGCAGGCAGTGTTAGTCCTGGTCTTTAATCCCAGCATTCAGGAGGCAGAGGCAGGCAGATCATTGAGTTGGAGGCCAGCCTAGACTACAGAGAAAATTCCAGGGCAGCCAAGGCTACACAGAGAAACCCTGGAAAAGCCAAATAAAGAAACAAATAAAAAAGATGATAGATAGATAGATAGATAGATAGATAGATAGATAGATAGAAGATAAGAAAAGGTTGTTTTTAATCTTCTGAAAGAAAAGGCTGTTTTTAATCTTCTGAAAGAAAAGGTTGTTTTTAATCTTCTGAAAGAAAAGGTTATTTTTAATCTTCTGAAAGACACATTTGTGGGTTTTGCCTCGTCTTCTCATGGGAAATTCTTTTGTATTCAAATGCACTCCCATAAAAGAAGGAAGACACAAAACAGAAATGTGACATACATGAATCTAATATGTTAAATATAGTTAATATTCTCTCAAACACATCTCTAGTGTTTTTAATTTATAACAGTATTTTTAATTGTTATTGTTTTGGATGAGAGTTTTGCCTGTGTGTATATCTGTATACTACATGTGTCCAGTGTCTGCAGCAGCCAGCAGAGGGTGTTAGGCATACTGAAATTTTGTATAGGTGCTGGGAATTGAACTCGGATCTTTGGAAGAGCAGCTAGTGTTTTTAACTGCTTAGCCATCTCCCCAGCCCCTATAATCATATTTTTGTGTGTATTTTATTTGTTTTCAATAATATGATATATGTACAATATCCTATTTAAAGGATGTTATTTCATTGGCTACAGAGTACCTAGAAAAATGTTCAATATTATTAAGAATTGGGAAAATGCACAGAAAACCATGATAGAATTTCTACCCACCCACCAGGAAGTTTGGCATTCAGAAAAAGGGAAGAAACAAGTATTGATTGGGGTGAATGTAGAGCGATCAGGACCCTCTGTCCATTTAGAGAGATTGCAGGTTGTTGCAACTAATGTAGAAAATGGCTTGTCAGTTCTTGGAGAGTGAAAGAGAATTCTCATTTCATCCTGAAGTGTGTGCACTGGGTGTGTGCACAACACAGTGAAAACAAATGATTGAGCACAGATGTGCAAAGTGATGTTCAAAGCAGCCCTGTAGAGATGATCGCTTGTGCACTATGTAAAAGCATTCACCTGTGCGCTATGTAAAAGCATTCACCTGCCGGTAAAATGCTGACTGGCCAATGAGTTGAGGCAGCATTATAAGATGGGACATCTGGCAGAGAGAAGAATTCTGGGTTTGAGTCAGGCAGGAAGGATTTTCCCAGAACGCTGAAGGGAACAGTCACATGGAACCGAGGAGAGGAAACCAATCACATAGTGGGACTTAAAATCAAAAAATAGGTAATTAAGTTATGAGCGAGCGGGAAATAAGCCAAAGTCTATGGCCTAAGCATATACTCACAAAATACTAAGTTTCAGAGTCCTTATTTCTGGGAACAAGGACGCCATGTGCAAAAGCCCCATGATTAGATGACTCTGTCTTAGTCAGGGTTTCATTGCTGTGAGCAGACACCATGACCAAGGCAACTCTTATAAAGGCAAACATTTAATTGGGGCTGACTTACAGTTTCAGAGGTTCAGTCCCTCACTATCATGGCGGGAAGCATGGCAGCCTCCAGGCAGACATAGTGCTGGAGAAAGGACTGAGAGTTCTCTCTACATCCTGTTATGAGGGAAGCCAGAGGAGACTGGCTTCTGCAGACAGCCAGGAGGAGACTCTTCCGGCATTGGGCAGAGCCTGAGCACTGGAGCTCCTCAAAGCCCACCTAAGGAAACACACTTCCTCCAACAAAGCCACACCTCTTCCAATAAGGCCACACCTCCTAATTCCTAATAGTGCCACTCCCTATGGCCAAGCATTCAAACCACCACAATTTCATTTTAGTTTGTGGTCTCAGGATTCAGTTCATCACTGACACTGGCCTCCCATTTCAGAGTTCTTAGTCTCATTAATAAAAGAACATACAGAATAGATGCAAATTGAAACTGGAGAATAATTTGGCTAAAGTTTAACAGGAGTGCTCCCCCCATCCCCACTTCCACTCCGTCCTCCCCCCCCAAGGCAAGCTCTGAACTTCTGGAAGTGCTTGAAGGAGGATAGTGGAGAAGAGAAGCAGGGTGTGGTGGTTAGAATAAGAATTACCCTTGAGCCCAGCTGTGATGGCTTCTGAACTTGCAGAGGCAGGTGGACCTCTGAGAGTTCCAGGCCAGCCTGATCTACATAGTGAGTTGAGGACATCCAGGACCCTGTAGAGACAGCTTCGACCACCACCACCCACCTCAAAAGAAAAAAAAGTCCCAGACGGACTGTGGAAGTCTAGACAAGAAAGTTAATTCGAATGATAAATCTGGTGGAAGTTCTGCCACGCCTGCTGGTATCCTTATTTCCCACTTGAGATGTGAAGGGAATTGACCTGCAGGAATTCTCCATTCCACCCCTTTCCACCCTGTAAAGCTCCAAGACCCTATACCATGTGCACACAGTCTCCATACCTGAGAGAGACTATGAACTGTCTTTCAGTTGTCTAATTAAAGAACACTTCTGCTTCTGGACATGCCTGCCTGCTTCTTTGTATCTCCTGTTGCCCCATTAAACCTGATCTAACAACACACACACACACACATCGTATACAAACATCATAAATAAGAGAGAGTTCAAAGAGTAGAAAATAGACTGACCTCGGGGAAAAGACCGTAGACTCAATCCAATTATAATTAAAAGATTTCTTGATTAGGAGCTAGTAGGAGAACAGCCTTAAATCTCAGGCTTGTGAAGAATGGATGTGGGAAGAGTCTTTTAAAAGGAAAAACCACAACAAGGCTAGCCTTAGATATCACAAGCAAGCAAAAATGGGTCTGTTCGGCCAAGTTGAAGTGGTTAAGGCAACCCAAAACAATCTTTGGGAGCCTGCACAACCAAGTTACAGAAGCCAAATAAAAAATAAAATTTAGTTATGTCATAGCAAGTACACAATCACAGTTGTATGGGTACCTAAATCAGGGTTACTAGGGATTTATCTTCCTGGGACGTGAGTCAGAGACCAACAGCTATTGAGTACCAAGATGAATATCTAGTTTAAAAGGGATTTTCTTTAGCCACCACACTCTGGTAACCAGATAGGGAGAAAGGCCATAACTATAATAACAAAGATGATGAAATTTCAGAATTGCCACATTTTCTTCACCCTCCTGACAAATAAGAGACCAAAACCTGGCAGGTTAAAGGATTAAAAGGCATGTAGCATTTGGGAGGCAGAGGCAGGTGAGTCTGAGTGCTTGAGGTCTAGAGATGGAGTACCAGGACAACCAGGGTTACACAGAGAAGCTCTGCCTCAAAAACAAAACAAAACAAACAAACAAACAAACCAAAAAGAGGGGCCCGCTTGCCAGAGGACCCCATGCTGAGTGGAACGGCCAGCAATATTTACCTGAAACTTAGACCTATCTGCCTCCCAGTCTTTGTCCAAACTGCTTCTGTAGCCATTGTGCTCTGTGCACCCCACTTTCCCTCTGTGGAGTGATGTGTATGTGTTCTCACCCCTAGTCAACGCCTTTCTTAACTCACTGAGTCTGCTCCTGGATGCTGTTCCGAGGAATTTCCCTGCTGGTACCTGTCACACTCAAGAATTTTCCTGCTTTCTTAAAAAAAATATAATAAAATTTAAAAAAGCTGGGAACGAGAACTAGCCCAATTAAGACCTCTAGACAGTAAATCAGTGATCAAAACCTTTTCAGCTAAATACTGAGAGAAAGGGGAAAAGAAAAGTCTTCCCCATGACAGAGAGACATCCTTCACAGGAGTGGGGAGAAGTTTCCCCAGCTTTGTCTCATGGATCACGTACGTAGAGTTTCACTTGACTAGAGCAAAAGAAAGGCTTACTCTCTGAGGAAGTAAATCTTGCACTTGTCTCCCCTGAGTGTTCAAACCAAGTGGAAGGCCTTAGGAATTAGGCACTAGTTACTTGTAGAAGATATCACGAACCACTGGATCAGTAAGCCTCCCGGCCCTAGGGCTTGTTTGCAATTAAGATGGAAATTTTGCTTCTTGTTTGGGGACTTATTTTAAAAGATTTATTTATTTTTTATTTTATGTATATGAGTACATGGTAGCTATACATATGATTGTGAGCCGCCATGTGGTTGCTGGGAATTGAATCGGCCCTGCTTGCTCCGGTCGCTCTAGCCAGTGATTTATTTATTTATTAAAGATTTATTTATTATTATATCTAAGAACACGGTAGCTGACTTCAGACACACCAGAAGAGGGCATCAGATCTCATTACAAATGGTTATGAGCCACCATGTGGTTATTGGGATTTGAACTCAGTACCTTAGGAAGAGCTTTTAATCACAGAGACATCTCTGCACCTCTGTTTGGGGACTTTTTAAGTTTTGAACTTTCTGTCTGTAAAAGTGTCTGTGTGAAGGTGAAGCACAAGCTGAGTTGAAGACTGAGGTGGTGAGGACTGAGGTGGTGATGACTGAAGAGGTGAGGACTGAGGAGGTGAAGACTGAGGAGGTGAGGATGAGGTGGTGAGGACTGAGGTGGTTGAGGAGGGTGATTACTGAGGTGGTGAGGACTGAGGGGGTGATGACTGAGGAGCTGAGGACTGAGGAGGTGATTACTGAGGAGGTGAAGACTAAGGTGGTGAGGACTAAGGTGGTGAGGACTGGGGAGGGAGGACTGAGGTAGTGAGGACTGAGGTGGTGAGGACTGAGGAGGTGAGGACTGAGGTGGTGAAGACTGAGGTGGTCAGGGCTGAAGAGGTGAGGACTGAGGTGGTGAGGACTGAGGAGGTGATTACTGAGGTGGTGAGGACTGAGGTGGTGAAGACTGAGGAGGTGATTACTGAGGTGGTGAGGACTGAGGTGGTGATGAATGAGGTGGTGATGACTGAGGAGGTGATTACTGAGGTGGTGAGGACTGAGGTGGTGA
>NC_034607.1:751672-760821 GCF_900095145.1 Mus pahari | reverse complement strand
GGTGAAGACTGAGGAGGTGAAGACTGAGGAGGTGATTACTGAGGAGGTTAGGACTGAGGTGGTAAAGACTGAGGAGGTGAGTACTGAGGTGGTGAGGAGGTGAGGACTGAGGTGGTCAGGACTGAGGTGGTCAGGACTGAAGAGGTGAGGACTGAGGTGGTGAGGACTGAGGTGGTGAGGACTGAGGAGGTGAGGACTGAGGTGGTAGCTGTTGGAGTATTGGGATTTTATGGACACTGCGTTAGTTTTGAAATGTAAAGTGTCTGTGACTGTCAGGCTTTTAAAAAGCCTTTTAAGGTATGGGTCTTGTGGACTAAGGTTTTCTGTATTCCCAAGTGAGAATGTTTAAAGTGTTGGCGTCTGTAAGTCTGAAACAACCCAAGCCATCACAAGAGAAAAGCAAGATCCAGCAAAGCAAGATCTTTATTTGAATTGGCAGCAAAAACTGACCGGTCAGGGATAACAGCGTAGACCTGGGAGCTAACTGCATCTTCACACATGCATCTTAGTAAGTATTTAAGCAGATGACATAAAATGCGTTGTACTCAGGTTGCTCCTGACTGACCGGGGCCACAGCACAGATGGTGGGGCTGAACTGCAACCCGGAGCCAGAGCGTTACAGCATTTTAAAGCTTGAAGACCACAAATATCCGTGCCAAGTTACAGTTAACATCTTCCGCCAGTCAGAATCATCTGTTCTTTCGTGGTGAGAAGCAACCTTATGTTTGGGGAACAAAAGAACAACCATCTGGAATGCCCCCGGAGCCTGGGAACTTGAACTTATTTCACCTTATGATCAAAACGGAGTCTCAACACAAAAGGACAGTTCTTAGGCTAAGTCTCATTTCTTTGATCCCAGCAAATGGAAACCCCCACCCCAAATCAGGACCATTAGACAGGCCCGAGACGTCAAGAAATGTTTCCTGTGGATTCTCCCAAAAGCAGCCAGCCCCCATCGTGTGGCCCTTTCTTCCCCAAATCTGGCTTATCTCTCACACTGCAGTTTTAAAAACAGAGAGGAGTTTCTCCACCAGAAACACGGATTCTCAGGGCCTGCGAGGCTCGTTCTGTACTGAGATGCTGAGCTGGAGGACTTCAGGCTAACTACCATTCTCTGAGATTCATAAAAGTCTGCTCTCTTTTTGCGGAAGTTAAACTGGATCTATTTTTTTTTCTCTCAGCTCTTTCTTTCCTTGTTTTTGTTTGTTTGTTTTGTTGTTTTGTTTTGTTGAGACAGGGTTTCTGTACATATCCCTGGCTCTCCTGAAACTCTCTCTGTAAACCAGGTTGGCCTCAAACTCAGAAATCCACCTGTGGGGTAAAAATAGGGTCCCAGTATCCAGCCCAAGGCTTGGGCGACTGGGTGAGGCAGGACATGGGAAATTGGACTGAGCACACCCCTGCTGGGTGGGCATCTGGCTGTGAGAAGCCACAGGTCCCCGCTCGGGGGTGGGGAAGCGCAGTTTGAGGTCCCCATGGAACCTTCCAGAGTGGGGCTCCAGGTCTCTGGGCCTGCACGGAGGCCAGGGACAGCAGGTTCTAGCTCTCAGACCCTGCAGACACAGGTGGATGTCGCAGAAGAGCTGAGAACAGAGTGTCCACCTGGCCCGGGGCAGAAGAGAGAGCTCTGGCTGGGTCCCAGGGGGAGGAGAGTCCTTAGCTTGCTCGGGGGCTGGGTTGGGTTGGGTGGCAGCTGTGGCTGGAGCGGAGGTTAGACAGGGCTCTTTAGGGGGAAGACCTGCTCCATTGTTCCAGCATGGTGGATCCCCATGAGAAGAGGCAGTCTACGGTTTTAAGGCGTTTATTGTAGAAAGGCAGCGAGGGGGGAGAAGAATAAAGTAGAGATGGGGGGAGGGAAGGCAGAGAGGGAGAGAGCAAGAGGGCAAGAGAGAGGCAAGAGAGAAAGAGAGGGAGGAGGGGGCCAGCAGCCCCTTTTATAGTGGGCTGGACCTACCTGGCTGTTGCCAGGTAACTGTGGGGAGGAGCATACCTGGCTGTTGCCAGGTAGCTATATGGGTAGAGTCTGGGCAGCCTATGTGACTGAAGGCCACAGAATTATGGAGCTGGGGCCTCCTCTCGGGAGCCTAGTGTCTGGGAGCATGGCAAACTGGCCTTCTATCCCTTGCAGATTAAGCTGCTGGGTCTCCGAGGTTTAAACCTAGCTCCACCAGAAAACAGGCTGCCTTATACAGTCCCACATCCACCTGCTTCTGCCTCCCAAGTGCTAACTGCACCACACCATACCCAGCTTGCTGATGTTTTCTTACAGTGAGAAGGTCCTTTTGATAAGTATGCAGGTTTGGAGAGGCAGTGCCCTCTGATCCTGGGGACAGGAGTGGGTGGGTTGCAGGCTTTCACAGTCCCATCCTTATGTGTCCTTGACCATTCAGCAAAGATCCTCTCTAGGGCTTCTTTTAGTATCAATTTGGACCTCAAACTTGGGAAGGTGACCTTGTGAGTGTGGGGGGTTTCCTTTTTTCTCTCTTGGTTCACTTTTAAATGTTGGTTTCTTATATTTGACCAGTGGCAGACAATGCTGACAGGACAGTAACACGCTGACTGTAATGAATTAAGCAAAAAGATTTTAAGCCAGTGTGCAGTGAGACCACCAAACCGGACCACTCTGTGGGTAGGAAGAAAGCTTTATTGGTGGCCATGCCCGTACCGCTAAGGCTATCTCTAAGGGTTGAGGGCAGCAAAATGGAGCAAAGCAAGCAGACATTATATTGAGGGACCCTCAGGACTTTTTCAGTCCCACACCCTCCTTACAGCTGACCCCTCCCACCTGGGGTCAAGGCTAGGCCAAGTTCCATTTTCCACCCACAGGAACATTCTTGAGTAAAAATTCTCTAAATATACTGACAGTTACCTGACCCTCTGGAAAGTCCCAGGTGGAGTTCAAATGCATGTCATGCTTGCTAGCCAATAGAGTTAAAGGTCAATATGCTTAGCCAATAAGTTTGAACTCTCACCTTGCTGATGTAACCTGTGCCCCTAAAAAGTATAAAACCTGTTTGTAATAGCCATTCTGGGTCACTTTCTTGTCACTAGCCTAGAGGGACTGATTGAGGGTCAACCCCAACTCACCTGAAAATAAATCTCTTGCTTTTGTATCTATCCGTGTCTCGGTGTCTCACTCGGGGCATCTTGAAGTAAGTCCCACTGACTGAGGGTCAGGGTCTTACAATATGTCAACAGGATGGGATTGAATTGAGCTGTTAGGATTGATGGGGAACTTGATGCTCCTGCTTGAGGCAGTTGATCTTTAGCAAGGATGAGGAGAACTATTTCTCTGGTAAACAGAAACCAGCCTTTAGGCCATTGTCAACAAGCACTGCAGTTTGGGGGCTGCTCTGGACCTAACAAAGATAAACAGAATACGAGATGATTTATTAAATGCATGGTTGTAGAGCCCCAGCTGCCTGCCAGGGAACAGAACTCAGTGCATTACTCAGAGAACATAGGCGGCTTCTATAGCAGGGGAGCGAGAGGCTATTTAATCTTCCTGCTGGACCATTTGTATGGGGTTTCTATTTGAGGGGAGAGCTAGATTTTCTAGCACCCAATACTCCGTTTACACTGGCCATGCAGGGCCAGGTGCCATGTGTCATTCGTCGGAAGGACAGTTGTAAATGTTTGTAGGAGACACTGTTGTGTGATATCCACCAGAGGAGACTGCTCAGACATGGGCATTAGCTAATAGAAAAATCTTTATTTGCTGCCCAGCAACTTCACTGCGTACTTGGGATCCCAGTATAGTTCTCAATCTTTCTCAAGGTAAGATTTTATGCACAAGAAACATGTCCTGGGTTGATATACTTCAGTTAGTAAGAACAGTTAGCCAGAAACAGAACTCAAAAAACCAAAAAGCAAGGTTGGTACATTTAGAGACTTTCTCAGAACTACAGACTCTGATGGAGTAGTACTTTGTTTTTGGTAGATTTTACTCTCTGCTTGCTGAATTTTACAGTTCCATCATGGAGTCAGTTGTGCTAAGGTCTGAGGGCCAACTAAGGTCTGGGGTTCTATTGCAACATCATAAATCAAGGGGTTAAGCTGAGCAGTCGGGTTCTTTTTTTTTTTTTTTTTTCCTATCATTTTTTGATAAAAAAAACTCACTATGTAGCCCTGGCTATCACAGAACTCACTATGTAAACCAGGTTGGCCTTGAACTCACAGAGCTTGGTCTGAATCTTTCTCACAAATGTATGGGACAATCCATTGTACTATCACATCTAAGGGTTTAATTTTTTATAAGTTTTATTTTTAAAGATTAATTTGTTTATCTCATGTATGTGAGTACACTGTAGCTGTCTTTAGATACACCAGAAGAGGGCATCAGATCCCATTACAGATGGTTGTGAGCCACCATGTGGTTGCTGGGATTTGAACTCAGGACCTCTGGAAGAGCAGTCAGTGCTCTTAACCACTTGAGCCATCTCTCCAGTCCCATGGTTTAATTTTTTTAATGTGTATTTTTGCGCCTTTTTTTGCTATTATTTTGAGCCAGTTTTTTGTATAAATTCTGCTTTCTCCATAATTTGGTGACTTGAATGACATGCATTGCTTGTTTGTGTGTTTTTATGTTATTGGTTGAGTATGGGATCAAAAAAGCCACCTGCCTCATTCCAAATTCTGAGGTAAGGAAAAAAAACTGTCTAATAAGAAAGAAAGTCATCAAAGGAAAAAACAAGAATAGACCCATGGTAACAGTGTCCATGGGTACTCTTGACTGTCAATGGGACACATCTAATTCAGATCTCTAAGGTAGAAAAACACACCTATAATCTAGATTTTTTTTGAATGGAGAAAATGCATGCTTTTAAATCCTGTTCTTGAGATAGGAAGACATACCTTGAGTCCAGATCTTTAATCCAGATCTAATGTGGGCTTCTGCTTCCACTGGACATGGGAGATGGAAGCTTTTACTCTTTGCCTGCTTGCTCTTGCCTTGCTGGCAAGTCTATTCCTACACTGGCATTAGAGCCTAGTTCTTTGTGATTCTGATATCAGTTGAACACCAGCTGAGACATCCAGCCTTGTGTTCTGAGCAACTACTGGATTCTTGGACTTTCTGTTCGTAGTCAGTCATTGTTAGACTAATTTGACCACAATCTATAAATTATTCTCTCTCTCTCTCTCTCTCTCTCTCTCTCTCTCTCTCTCTCTCTCTCTGTGTGTGTGTGTGTGTATGTGTGTGTATTCTGTTATGCTAAAGAACCGTGTGGTGGTTTGAATTGCTTGGCAAGGCCCAGGGAGTGGCACTATTAGGAGATGTGGGCTTGTTAGAGGAAGTGTGTCAATGTTGCGGTGGACTTTGAGGTTCCTAGTGTTCAAGCTCTGCCCTGTGCAGAAGGGAATCCCTTCCTGGCTGCCTGGAGAAGACAGTCTCCTCCTGGATGCCTTCTGATCAAGATGAGGGGCTCTCAACTCTTACAGCACCGTGTCTGCCTGGATGCTGCCGTGCTTCCCACCATGATGATAATGGACTGAACCTCTGAAACTGTAAGTCAGACCCAACTAAATGTTGTCCTTTATAAGAGTTGCCTTGGCCACGGTGTTTCTTCACAGTAATAAAACCCTAATTAATACAAACCCTAACACCCAGCAAGAGCAGATGTTTATTGGTCTGAGAAAATAAGGCCTCCAAACCTGAACACATCACAAGGGATCTGAAAATCAGTTTCTGCAGTAGAGAACAGGGCAGGAAGATCCTGATTTCAACAGGCCCAGTTTTCTGGTTTTCTGGGTAATTTATTTATTTATTTATTTATTTATTTATTTATTTAAACTGCAAGATGAGAGACAAATCAGGTTGCCTATTTTTGTGAATTTTATTGGTAGAATATTTCCCAAAGTCTTGCGCAGACTGGCGGTATAGTGGTGAGATGTGGGAAGATGAGAGCGGGCAGAGGCGTTTCCTTTAATAAGGCACTTTCTCCAAATCCTGCTCAAAGCAGCTCTTTGAGTTGTCTCCATGACCAGAGTCTGGAATTCTCTTGCTCTGACCCCATTCTTAGGAGGAAGAATTAGGAACTGCCCACTGTGGATTGTTACAAGCAAGAGGACAAACTTCGCTTACATGCACACTGTCACCCAAACAGGGATAGAACGCAAGGGTCTGGAGTGTGTAATCTGCTTGCTAATTTGCCTAGTAAAACTTGTATGTCCTGTCACTAGCGCTCCAGGACCAGAGGGCTCGCTGGCCTATCCGGATAAAGGTTAGACTCGCTGGCCTATCAGGGTAATGGTTATTACTTTAGTGCCTGAAGTGTCCAATGAGGAGTAGGCTTCTTACATGAGGGAATTTGTCTGCCCTAGGTCTGTTTCCTTAACCCCCCAAATTAGGCATGTTGGTGTTATTTGGAAGTACGTCCTAGATGCCAGGCCTAGATTTCAGAGTCGCCTTCACTGACAGCAGGAGTCGCAGGAGAACACCAGGACACTCCGGGGGCGGGAAATGGTACGTTCGGTTGTGTGGGCAGGATGCTGCCGCAGTAGACCGAGACCGCAATGCGAGCAGGTCTTCCAAGACAGCTGAATCAGCAGCAGTCTCATCTGGCTCCGCTGGGTCTTGCCGCTGGGTGGAGCTGGTCCATCAGACAGAGCGGTGGTCTCTCCCTCCCTGAGCGCTCAGCGCTGCAGCTTCTGGGGTCCCGGGGAGCCAACCCTGGGAGTTGGATTGGGACTCTTCTACCGGGGATGGAGGTGGAGTTGCGTGGATGGTGAAGGTTAGGACACGAGTCCTATAATTGCTTCGTCTTCCCCTGAATATCTCGACACACTCTATGCAGTGTCTCAGGGCGCAGCTACCCAGAGCGCATTGTGATTCTCAGTGTTGAGAGAGAGATGGCGAGGGGTGGGGGTGCGGTGGAGCGGTGAGACACACTGGAGCAGCGAGTGGCCCCATCCTTTCTGGAATAAATGCCCATAGAGCAGTGACCTTCGTTGCTACTTTATAACTGTAATTCTGCTACCGTTATGAACCATAATGTAAATTACCGTTATGAACCATAATGTAAATACCTGATACGCAAGATATCTAATATACAACTCTTGTGTGGGCAGAGCAGACTAGCACTGGACTCACAGATCTGTCTGGTTCTGCCTTTCCAGTGATGGGATGAAAGATGTGCACTACCACACCTAGCCCTTTTAATCCAGTTTGAATCACTAACATCAACCAGCAGATAACACGGGGACATTTCACACAACCAGAGACAACACAGGTTACAAATGGCTAGGAAATAGTTAAAGAGCCTGAAGAATCTGTCTGTCCTGAAGACACAGGTAGAGAGCTGAGGTAGGTGAGGGGGGAGTCTCCAGGGGACCAGATAGGTCTTGGCACTGTAGGTACAGAGAGGCCAAATGCCTCTTGGGAGGGCAGGCTATTGGATGGTGACTTTCAGGTGGGCTGAATGTTTTGCCACAAAGAAACTGCTGTAGTGGGGGACATGGTGATCCAGGAGTTGACAAGTTTGCTGGCTTTGACAGCTGACCCTGTCACTCTTTGGTCTTTTAGTCTCAGGTAAGTTTGGTCTATCCGTTGTGGACCAAACGCTCCTGTGTCTGACATTTCTGGTATGATCTGGTATGTGTTCAGATCTTGCTACTTATTGACACAGTTGATGTCTCTTGGTGTGCTGGCAGCTGGTGGTTGTGTTTTTTTATTTGTGTAAACAAGCTGGACTTGTGTAAACAGCCCCGCTTTCCTGGTACGGATACTCGGTAGCAAGTCAGGTCTGTATGGTTGTTGTCCAAGGTGACACTATTCTAGGCTAGCTCTGTCACAGCAGAGTGACCTAGTGTCCCTGCCCAACCTTCACCTTGGCTCGGTGTCACCCAAAGGTGCTTGCTTTTCATAGGAGTGCCACAGAATTAAAGGATGTTTCCTCTGAGCTCTGTCATCTGTGTCCTTGGGCACAGAGTGCCTAGAACTAGGAGTAAGTCTGTGACTTTGCAAGTCTTCCTGACATTGCCAAACTCACTGAAAAGGGATGTCCACATGCAAGGACGAGTGGACTTGGCCTCTGTCAGAACAGTCACTGTCCTTGGAGTTTTTCTAAGTGTTAGTTCAAAATGCAAAATTTTTATTTATTTATTTATTTATTTATTTATTTATTTATTTATTTAGGTTTTTTGAGACAGGGTTTCTCTGTATAGCCCTGGCTGTCCTGGAACTCACTTTGTAGACCAGGCTGGCCTGGAACTCAGATATCCGCCTGCCTTTGCCTCCCAAGTGCTGGGACTAAAGGCGTGCGCTCCACCACTGCCCGGCTAAAATGCAAATTTTTGATAGAGGTAGGTGGAGACCATGTGTGAGAGGGGTATTGCAGTAGAAGGCCCCTAGTGATAGGTCTGCAAGCTTCCCTAGAGTTTAGCTGACGAGGACTATACTCTCATAGGGAGCAGGAAAGAGTGTGGAATATGGGTAAACGGAAGAAAAGAAAAGGTGGGAGCTTGGTATGATGAAGGGTGCCGAAGTTAGCTGCCTGATCAGGAGGCCATTTTCTCTTCTGAGGGCGTTCTGTCTTTAGGGTCACATGAAGAATTGGATCCGGTTGGGTATCCCTAGAGCATGAAGAGACTTAAGGAAATCCATTAAATACCGTGTGCCTCCCGATCAGTTTAGGTGTTTATTGTTGAGGCTAAGAGTTTGGGTTTGGAATGAAAACAGGGAATTGTTAGGAATTTGCGGCATGCGTGGTCCTACATTACAAACACGGTGACCTCACAAATACAGGGAGTTACCACCCTGTTGGGATTACTGGTCCTCTGGAGGACTAGCAAGTTCTCTTCACCACAGAGACATCTCTTCAGCCCAAGGAGCTATTTTTCAGAACAGTGGTTTCTGTCTGTGAGAGGAGCAAAGCTGCATGCATGTCTTTCAGACCAGCGTTGAGGGAGATGAGGGAGAGCACACACAGCCGGGGTTGCTCGTTCCCCAGTGGCTTCTTGAGTTAGCAGATCCTTGGGGATACAGGTTATCACTCAGGGCTATAGGCTTTGTTCTAAAACCACTTTCTTCATCCTTTTGAGATATTCTTATGTTTTGTAAAGATTTTTAAATTTAACCCTGAATGCTCCAGAGACTATCTCACTGTCCAATGTCCAACTACTTCTGCACATCAGGGATGCCCTGGAGTGTA
>NC_034607.1:711620-750839 GCF_900095145.1 Mus pahari | reverse complement strand
TTTTTTTTTTTTTTCTGCTTATTTTTTTGTTTGGTTTTTTGTTTTTTGTTTTTTGTTTGTTTGTTTGTTTCTTATGTGTGTGAGTGCTTGGCCTTCATGTGTGTCTGTGCATCACTGCTGCTGGTGCTTGAGGAGATGGTAAGCCTCCATGTTGGTCCTAGGAATCAAACCCAGGTCCTTGGCAACCATAACCGCTGAGCCACTAAGCCAACTCTCCAACCTCAAGTGATTGTGTTTGTTTGTTTATTTAGTTTGTTTTTCTTTTCAAGATGACCCTGGATATCCTGGAACTCACTCTGTAGACTAGACTGTCCTTGAACTCACAGAGTCCCTAGTGCTGGAATTAAAGGCCTGTGCCAACACTGTCTGGCATGAGTGTAGTTCTTATGCCCAGTGTTATGTTACTGGAGATAAGTGGCTTCCCCTCTCCCAGTGGTATCAATTGCAGATAGATTGCTATAGCATGCGCCTGCCCGCCTCCTTAAGCATCTACCTGTTCATGTGTGTGGTACCCAAAGAGGATGTCAGATGCCTCATTCGAGAGTTACGGGCAGTTAATCCGCTCCTGTGGGTGCTAGGAAGCAACTCTGGTCTGTTAGAAAAGCAGCAAGTGTTTTTAACCAAACCATCAGTCCCTCGACTTTTTTTTTAAAGATTTATTTAATTTTTAATGACCCGTATGTTTATGTTTGTGTCTTTACATGAGCATGTGCACATGTGTATGGGTACACAGAGAGGCAAGAGGCATCTCATCTCACTAGTGTTACAGGCCGTTGTGAACTGCCCAGGATGGGTGCATGAGTTGATCTCGGGTCCTCTGGGGTTCTTATCCACGGGCTCTCTCTCCAGCTCCTATTTGTCTTCTTTTACAGCTCTACACAAGTTTTGCAAAAAAATCTTTAAAATATTTGTTTTGTTTACGGGTGTTTTACCTGCATGAGTAAACGTTTTTGCACGATGACCAGAAGAACCCACCAGATCTGCTGGAACTGGATTTAGGTGCAGTGTAAAGACTAGGAAAGGGCCCAGTTCCTCTGAAAGAGTAGCCTCATGCTCCTAGCCACTGAGTCCCTTGCAGCTTTTTTGAACTGAAAAGAATTTTATAATCTTTTTAAAGATATAAGATTGTATATATTCACCTCCTCCGGGGTGTAGCTTTTTCTTAGCCAACACATTGACTGACACAGTAGAAATCTATTAATACTGACCCCAGGGCAACTAGGAAATAACATATAATTATTATAAGCTTAGTCCTATGTATTCCAGTATTCTGAAAAAAATTTTTTTTCTGAAGACAGGGTTTCTCTGTCAGCCCTGGCTGTCCTGGAAGTCACCTTGTAGACCAGATACTGGTCTAAGCTCACAGAGATCCACCTGCCTCTGCCTCCCCAATGGTGGATGAAAGGTGGGGACCACCACGTTTGGCAATTCTGCCTTTTAATGAAGTTTTATCTAGTATAAGCCTTTAAATAAAACTTACTTAGACCGTGTGTGGCATATTTAAGCTTTCTGATTTTTGCCTTGAGTTTTTATTTTCATTTTGGAATTCCTTTCATTGATGATGAGACTTCCATCAAAAACTACTTTCTCATCTGAAAGCTTTTTTTCTCTTACTTTTATACCAAAAAATAGAATATGTAACTTTTAATTTTACCTTTAATTTTTTATCTTTTTAAATTTATTCTTAAAATTTATTTACATTTTAAGTGTTATACCCTTACCCGGTTTCCCCCTCCTGGAAACCCCCTATCCCATCCCTCTCCCTCTGCTTCTATGAGGGTGTTCCCCCACCCACCCACCCACCCACCCCCACCTCCCTGACCTTGGACCAAGGACCTCTCCTCCCATTGATGCCTGACAGGGCCATCCTCTGCTACATATGCAGCTGGAGCCGTGTGTACTCCTTGGTTGGTGACTTACTCCCTGGGAGCTCTGGGGGGTCTGGTACATTGATATTGTTGTTCTTCCTATGGGGTTGCAAACCCCTTCAGCTCCTTCAGTCCTTTCTCTAACTCCTCCATTGGGGACCCTGCACTCAGTGCAATGGTTGGCTGTGAGCATCCACCTCTGTATTTGTCAGGCTCTGGCAGGGCCTCTCAGGAGAAAGCCATATTAGCTTTCTTTCAGCAAGCATTTCTTAGCATCCACAATAGTGTCTGGGTTTGGTGACTGTATATGGGATGGATCCCCAGGTGAGGCAGTCTCTGGAGGGCCTTTCCTTCAGTCTCTGCTCCACACTTTGGCTCCGTATTTGCTCCCCTTTCTAAGGACCGAAGCACCCACATGTTGATCTTCCTTCTTCTTGAGCTTCATATAACATTTTTTTAAAAAAAGATTTATTTATTTTATATATTTGAGTACACTGCTACTGTCTTCAGACACACCAGAAGAGGGCATCAGAGCTCATTACAGATGTCTGTGAGCCACTATGTGGTTGCTGGGAATTAAACTCAGGATCTCTGGAAGAACAGTCAGTGCTCTTAACTGCGGAGCCATCTCTCCAGCCTGAGCTGTACACTTTCTAATATCTGCCTTTTATGCAGTTGCTGAACATGTATTCAGGTTCATAGCAAGTTGTAAGAAGAAGTATTAACTAGAGGCCCAATGAGTTGGCTCAACGGGTAAAGGCACAAGCTAAATATGGTCTAAATTCAGCCTCTAGAACCAACTTCCACAAGCTAAATATGGTCTAAATTCAGCCTCTAGAACCAACTTCCACAAGATGCTTCTAACTTCCACCACTGTTCTGTGGCATGCTCACACTTTCTACCCACATTACACACTAAACCAAGGTTTTAAAACCACATAAGAGTAGTGTCTATCAACCCAGGAAATGTAGACAGACAATATGTTGGATTTTAAGCAGATAGCATCCCTCTGATGACCATGAGGTCATTGCTAGGATTCTTAGGGAGGAGAGGATGTTGTTTTTAAAACTTGGGTATAGTTGTTATCAACTGCCTGAGAAATCTACCTCACTCCTTATAGCTCTGGTGGGAAGGAGCCTCTCCACATCTCAGTTCTCAGGAACCAGGATAGCTGCTGTGTCCAGCATTTCTAAGCATGCACATTCTAAGACAGCTGATACTGATCCATGGTGGGTAGTAGACAATAGAACTTGGGATGACAGTTGTTAGAAAGATGCAGTGCAGGAAGAGGAACTGCAAGTCACCTGCGTGTACAAAAGCCTATCTTACTTTGATGTTTCTTTCCCAGAAAGCTCCAGTTTACCTTTAGCATTTGTGTCTGAGGGAATCTTGGTCTGTATGAGCAGTAGAGTGTAATGACCACAACAGCTTGAACACTTGTGGAACATAGTTTCATGTCACCTTATGTCACCTTCTTATTAATTCTCTGTGTGTCGGTGGCACCATGAAGCTTACTTTCCTGGAAATGTATGTGTGTGCTTTTAGGAGTCAGTGAGCTTTGAGGATGTGGCTGTGAAGTTCACGCAGGAGGAGTGGGCTGTGCTGGATCCATCCCAGAAGAAGCTATACAGAGATGTGATGCAGGACACCCTGAGGAACCTGGCCACTTTAGGTACACATGGGCATTGGCTTTTGCAGCCCATCAAGGACAAGTGTTTCTAGTCAGTCAGGGTTGATGTATGAATTAGAATAGGGAGGAGGGATTGGGGAGAGCATGTCAAATGGGATACACAAATGAATTTAGCGGGAATTCAGAACTTTTTCTCTAATTAATAATTAGTCATTGGTTTTCTGTGTCTGCATTTTAGGAAACAAGTCGGGCAAACAGAAGGCTATAAATGAGTATGGAAAACTATGGAGAAAACTAAGGTAATTTCTTTGCCACGAGATAGCCATATTCCTGAGAGCTGTTATGTTAGGACATTTCACAAAGAAGCAAAGGATGTCAAGCATCAAACCTATTACTACCAAACTAGAATACAAACCAAACTAGAATATGTTGATGGCATATGTGATATATTACCATAGCTTATATCTTAGCTTGGCTTTGTATTGCAGTATTCAAGACCAGGAGCCAAGGCTGCTCAGGGTGGAAAGGTTTTTCATTTATTTATTTATTTATTTATTTATTTTTGTTTTTTTCAAGACAAGGTTTCTCTGTTTAGCTCTGGCTGTCCTGGAACTCACTCTGTAGACCAGGTTGGCCTCGAACTCAGAAATCCACCTGCCTCTGCCTCCCAAGTGCTGGGATTAAAGGCGTGCGCCACCACTGACTGGCAGGGTGAAAAGGGTTAATTTCACCTTTTAGTTAGCAGTCCATGATCAAGGGAAGTGAGGGCGTGAACTGAAGCAGAGGCCGTGGAGGCTGTTTACTGTCCTGCCCTGTGCTTTGCTCAGTTTTCTTATGTACCTCATGACCCCTGGCCCAGGAATTGTACTGGTCAAGTGGGCTGGATCATCAATAAAGAAAATGCTCCACAGGCTTCCTGACTGGCCAGTTCAATGAGGACATTTTTTTTCAACTAAATTCCTCTAGGTTTTGTCCAGCTGACAAAATACTAATTAGCAAAATCGATTCTCTGTCAGTGTGACTCATAAACACCTCAGTATTTAGCCATGGTCTGTCCCGTCCTCTTTGTCCACAAGATGTCATGTTGATATTAATATCGCAGTTTAGAACACTGGAAACAGTTTTAAGAAATTTCAACAGTTTAAAAGTCCAAGTGCTCCTAAAAACTGAGTGTCTCTTTCAAAAGTATATGAACTGTGGACCCTTGAAATATTTAAAACAAAACAACAACAAATAGAATGTTCCATGCTTTCTTACTCCACTAGGGAAGAACCAAGACATAATCACAATCAAAGCGAATGGAAAGGAGCCTTGAGCAGTATAAATATTAGGCTCCCACTCCTGGAAATGAAACACAATCTCCTGGACTCCCAAGGTCTTGGACAGCTCCACTTTCTCAGAGATGCTACCAGCAGCACACAGATGGTGTCCCAGGGTCAGGCCAGGCCAGTGCTGCATCATTTGTTGTTCTGGGATGTCATCCTACACTGTTAGTATCTCCTTTATATTTTCCACTGTAACTGAGCCTCAGCCTTCTCCTATGTAGACAGAGGGGAGGGCTGATTTGGCTTCCATGTCCTTCCATGTCCATCATTAAGAGAAACCTAGGCTGTCAGGGGCAGAGAAACGAGATTGAGACTCCTGGAGGAAACGGCTTACTGACTTGCTCTTCAGGGCTTGCTCAGCCTGCTTTCTTATATAATCAGGACCACCTGGTGCTTCAGGGGTGACACTGCCCACAGTTGGCTGGTCCTTCCTACACTGATGATTGACCATGAAAATGCCCCCACAGTTTGCCTAAAGATGATCTACTGGAAACATTTTCTTAACTTGAGATTCTATTTTCAGATGATTCTACATTGTATCAAGTTGGACAAACAAAACTAGCCAGGACACACTTCATAATTTCAAAATGATATAAAAAAATTGCCTTAGCCAGTAACAGTGCTGGCAATGAAATCATAACGGTCAGAGTTCAGTTCCCAGAACCCACATAAAACAGCGCATATCTGTAGACCTAGCACTTCTCAGAGAGCCCTGCTTCAACAACGTAGAATTCTCTAGAAATTTTCCTGAATACTCCTGAAACTTGCCCTGAGAGTCTCCCATGTACCCTAGCACACACCCACATTGTTGATGATCACATTTTTTTTTAGATCTTTTTTTAAAAAAAAAAAAAAAAAAGATTTATTTATTTTATGTATGTGAGTACACTGTCTTCAGACACACCAGAAGAGGGCATCAGAGCCCATTACAGATGGCTGTGAGCCACCATGTNGTTTCTGNGAATTGAACTCAGGACCTCTGAAAGAGCAGTCAGTGCTCTTAACCTCTGAGCCGTCTCGCCAGCCCCAGATGAACACATTTTTAAAACTTAATGTTGTATTAATTTATTCACCAGCCATGGGGACAAGTTGGCAATGACTTATTGTCAAAAACAACAGGAGGTAATTTGACTGACACCATTGCACATCCAAAATGTTCCAGAGATTGTGAACTGAGATAGATGTGGAGATGCTATGTGAATGTTTAGTGTTCTCAAAGAGACATACCTCACCGTACATGACTCGCACTGTTTCTATTCTAGCTGTCCTCAGTAGGCTTGGAAAGCATGCAGTCTGAACACGCTGCAAATGGTTTCCCATCATGAAGCCAGCATTCCTGTGTTCAATCTTTAATAAACACTGTCTCAGTCAAGTTCTCTCCTTTTGTTTTGCAGCAGCCACCTGGCGGAGAAATTCAGTGACTATAATGAAAGTGATCAGTGTGCAGAAACCTTCAGCTGCAACCCAGGGCACTCTGGGAGCCTGAAATCTTGTCCAGGACTTGCTAGATTTGAAAAGAATGTCTGTGAAGAAGGTAGAATTGGCCATTCATCTCTGGGTGTGCCATTGAACCTTCTGGTAGAACCTTATGAAGACCAGGAACATGGACAGCCACTGTATAAACATAAGGAGTTTGGGAGCAGCTCCAATTCTCTGTCCCTTCAGATGCATAAAAGCACTCACACTGGAGAGAAACCTTCCAAAAATAAGGGCTTTGAAGAAGACATTCCTGGTGTCAGATCTGGCCAAATGTATGAACAAAATGACTATTCAAAGAAGACTTACGTGCACAAGCCATGTGGGAGAGGCTTCACGCATCCCAGTCCCTTACAAAGGCACGAGAAGAGTCGCAGTGTTGAGCCCTATGTATGTGAACTGTGTGGGAAAGGCTTTGCTCGGTTTGGTAACCTTTTAAGGCATCAGAGAACTGACGCAGGTGAGAAGCTTTTTCTGCCTGATCATTATGCAAGAGCTCTCCCTCGTTCTGCTTGCCTTAGAAGAAAAATGAGTATTCGCAATGGCGAGAAACCCTATGTGTGTGAACAGTGTGGGAAAACTTTTCTTGATTCTACTTACTTTAGAGTACACAGGAGGATTCACACTGGTGTGAAACCCTATGTCTGTAAGCAGTGTGGGAAGGCCTTCACTGCTTCTCGTTACCTCAAATCACATGAACTAACTCACACTCGGGAAAAGTCGTATGTGTGTGAGCACTGTGGGAGTGCCTTCACGTTTTGGTATCAGTTTCAAAAGCACAAGGTTACTCACAGTGGAGTGAATCCTTACGTTTGTAAGCAGTGTGGAAAAGGTTTTCCTTATTCCAGTTCCCTCAAAACACATGAGAGAATTCACACTGGTCAGAAGCCCTATGTGTGTAAGCACTGTGGGAAAACCTTTGGTAGTTCCGGTAACCTTAAAAGACATGGAAGTACTCACACTGGTGAGAGACTCTACATTTGCAAGCAGTGCGGGAAGTCCTTCAATAATCACAGCTCCTTTCAGTTCCACAATCGAATGCATGCTGGAGAGAATCCCTACAAGTGTAAGCAGTGTGGGAAGGATTTAGCTTCTTCTTCCTCCCTTCAGAGCCACGAAAGGAATCACTCTGGAGAGAAGCCCTATCCGTGTTTGCAATGTGGGAAAGCTTTCAGTTCTGACAGCTCTCTTCGGAAACATAAAATAATGCATAGTGAAGAAAAACCCTATGTATGTAAGCACTGCGGGAAATCTTTTCGTCGCTTTTTTGAGGTTCGGGTACATGAGCGAATCCACAGTAGCGAGAGACCCTATGAATGTGAGACATGTGGGAGAGGCTTTTTGAGTTCAACTCATTTACGAAGGCATGTACCAATTCATAGTAGAACAGAAAAGGATGCTAGTAAATAATATGAGAAACTCTGTGGTAGTTCTCACTATGTCAAACTGCATGAAGTAGATTATTGCTAGCAATGTGGGGAAGTGTCGAATTTGAGAGACGGTATACTTTTGAATCTATGAAATTCTCTTCTAATATATGGGAGCAGACACTGGAGAAATGCTTCAAGTCACGTGATAAAATCTTCAGAGTTGTTTTCATTGTGGAAAAGATGTGAAATAGCTCACACTGGAGAAAAACCTTATGCAAGCCATGTGGAAAGCCCTTCGTTCTTAGGGGGCCTTCAAGAGACATTGTAGTTGTCATTTAGCGAGAAATCCTTCATATATAATGTGGTGATTTGAATAAGAATGCTCCAAATATGCTTATATATTTGAATGCTTTGTAACCAGGGAGTGGAGTTGTTTTGAAAGGGTTATAAGAATTAGAAGGTGTGGCCTTTTTTTGGAACTTTTCGGAGGTGTGAGGTGTAAGACTAGGGGATGGGCTTTGAGGTTTCAAAAGCCTGTGCCAGATCCAGTTACTCGTTCTTTGTGTCTGTTTTTGTGGATCAGGATGTAGCTCTCAATGACTGCTTAAGTTCCCAGACCTGATGCCAGTGGTCTGCATCTCTGAAACTGTAAGCAAGCCCCCAATTAAATGCCTTCTCTTATAAATGCTCCTTTGTCATGGTGTCTCTTCAAAGCAGTAGAGCAGTGTCTAAGACATAGAGAGAATCTTACAAAACTTGCAGCCGTCTTAAATAGACATAACTCACTGTGGGGTACCCTAACATACAGGCTGTGGGGTACCCTAACATACAGGATTTGTATTAAATAGACATAACTCACTGTGGGGTACCCTAACATACAGGCTGTGGGGTACCCTAACATACAGGATTTGCAAAGTCTCCATCATCCCTTTCTTGGTGCTTAAAAAGAATGCACTGAGGAAACCCCCGGCATGGAAGGCATGTGGGGAGATTTCTGGATTCAACTCAAACATTAAGAAATAGCAAAGTTTGGGAAACAAGTTTGATTAAAAGAGATACTTGATTTTGGTCAATCTCATCCTCTGGTGATGAGTAGTCATTCCCAGGGCTGAGGTGGCTATGAACATCACTTATTGTCAGGTATTATGGCACAGGCATGAATGTCACTTATTGTCAGGTGTGGTGGCACAGGCATGAATGTCACTTATTGTCAGGTGTGGTGGCACAGGCATGAATGTCACTTATTGTCAGGTGTGATGGCACAGGCATGAATGTCACTTATTGTCAGGTGTGGTGGCATGTGCCCTACTTGGGAAGCTTCTGAGAAGGACCCCAAGTTTCAGAGCTGTCTGGGCATATCGAGTTCCTGGTATTCCCAGGGAAACTGAGGTCCCCTTTCGGGGATTGTTTCCTGATAATAATAAGTGAGCCCAGAAGAAATCTCAAGGATTGTTTAAGAAAGTCTGAGTCAAAAACCACATACCAGGCAAGCTATAGGCAAACTATAGGGCTTGAAGGAAGTGTGTTCTAGTGCCCCCCCTACTCTTTCCCTCCTTCCTAACCCCATCTCCCTTTTTAAATTTTTAAATTTTTGTTTCACAAATGTGAGTGTTTTGCCTGCATCTATATCTCTGCTGTATATGTGTACCGGATGCGCAACGAGGCCAGAGGACAGCATTGAGCCCCCAGTAAGTGGAGTTACGGATGGTTTGAACCTCCATGTCGGGATGCTGGGAGTTAACGCCAGGGACTCTGAAGCGCTGCCAGTGCACCTAACCACTAAGCCAGGCTCCAGCCCCTCCAGTTTCTTTGAAGCAGGCTCCCCACTAGGTAACAACTGCCGGATGACTCTGTTTGTACTGTGTAGCCCAGGGTGTTCTCACACTCACTGCAATGTGCATGCCTTATCCTGTCATCACAGTTGGAAGGAGTATTTTGACAGGAAGTATATCTGTTTTCATTTTCAAAACTTACAAAGCTAAAAATACTCAATTGCCCATTTACGGCATTTTAAGCAAGCACTTTCCCTTATACACGTGTCTAGTCTTCTTGGTTAGATAGGTGGGTATAGACACGTTTGCTCCATCTTATTACATAGTTTCTTATTACATCTTATTACATAGTTTCTTATTANTCTTATTACATAGTTTCTTATTACATCTTATTACATAGTTTCTTATTACATCTTATTACATTAGTTTCTGACAGGGCTCATGCCTAAGAGCAGCTTCAGTCTGACCACAAATAGGCATTCTAACCATAAAGAGACACGGACATCAAGATGCTGCTGCAGGTTGACTTGGCGACCTCCTTGATTACTGGGTAGTCTGGGGTGACCTCCTTCCAGGGAAGGTGGGAGCTTTTTGGAGCCATCCATACCTACAATTGAGTCTGTTGCAGTTACATCAGGTGCATGATTTAGTGGGTGAGTATGACTATGATAAACACCACAAGCCAAATGACTGAGGAGAATTATCTGGCTTATACTTCCAAATCACCGTTCATCATCAAAGGAAGTCAGGACAGGAACTCAGACAGGGCAGGAAGCTGGAGGCTGATGCAGAGGCCATGGAGGGGCGCTGTTTACTGGCTTGCTCACACTGGCTTGTTCAACCTGCTTTCTTACAGAATTCAGGACCACCAGCCCAGGGATGGCACCATCCATAATGGGCTGGGCCCTCCCCCATCAATCACAAATAGAGAAAATGTTCTACAGCCTTGCCTTCAGTCCAGTTTTGAAGCATTTTCTCAATGTTGGTTCCTTCTTCTCAAATGACTCTAGCCTGTGTCAAGTTGTCATAACTCACCAGGACAGTGCAGGAGCGCATGAAAGGAAAAGACAGCAGTGCCTGTGTAGGCCTTGCCAACCTGTCCCTCCTGTGCTCAGTTTGACAGTCTCACCCAAAATCAAGCCTTCCTGTTCATTTTTTCAGTGTCCTTCACCTCACCATAGTTAACCTAACATTTAAAACATTTGTATATATTTATGTATAGGTATGACACATTTTCAATTTTTTTTTTACTTATATGTGTGAGTATGGACATGTGTGACGGTAACCCCTGAGTCCAGGAAGCCATTAGATGCCTTATGAGTATTGCTTCTCAACCTGTGGGTTGGGGGCCTTTTAACAACCCTCCCTCTCCAAAAAAAAAAAAAGTACATTATGATTCATAACAGCAGCATCACAGTTATGAAATAGCAACAAAAGTAATGTAATGGTTTGAGTTACCAAATGAACTATATTAAAGGGTCACAGCATTGGGAAGGTTGAAAACCACTCACTACCTTAGAGCAAGCTGGAGTTGTGAGCTGCCAGGGGTGGGTGCTGGGAACTGAAGTCTGGTCCCGCCCAAGCCCAGAAGGTGCTCTTAATCACCAAGCTATGTTCCCAGCTTCTCAGCCCAACATCTTAACATTCCCATTAACCAGCACTTGTCTTCATCACAACAAAGAAACATCTGTACAGCAGCATGGATAGCAAACGCGGTTCCATTGGAAGCCTCTGGGGGCACTGCTCTCACATCTCAGACCCACACACATAAACACAATTAAAAAGAAAAGAAAAACTTCAGAAAGGCATTCTGTTTCCAGTTTTATTGTTTTGTTTCTGATGCAGGCGTGGGGTGGTGAGGGCCAGCCCCAGGACTTCACAGAAGCTCAGCAAAGCGCTACCCCTGAGAAGGCTTGGCTTACTCCAGACAAGCTTCAGGAGGCAGGCCAGTCAGTTCCTAGAAAAACCCCAGGCTTCAGGCAGCAGCTGGTCAGAAGCTGCCCCGCCACCCGACCCGAGGCAAGGACAATGGGTCAGCAGCAGTCTCCAGCCACCACGCCCCATAATGGCTCTGGAAAGTCCTTAGAGAAGGACTCAACAGAATAAGATAGAGGTCACCTACCCGGAATTCCCCTAATGTGCTTTAAATCAGGCCTTCGAGCTCACTTGGGGAGGGGGGTGTCTCTCTGTCTATCTTGGTAGTGGGACTTCTGCAGAATAAAACACTCTGTGTTTACATACTACTTGAGTCCCCTGTATCTTTCTTCCGACAGTCATGAATCCTTACACCATTAAGACGCCTATCTAGCCCTGCAGTCTTCTTGGAAAAATACTTGGCTTTTGGAATACTTTGGCTTTTTGAGGGAGACCACAACAGCCGAAGAGTAGGAAGCCAGATATAGCGGCTGATTATAGTTCTGAAAGTGTAAGACCCGAACAGCCTTATGTCCCGGATGTCCCACTCACAGAGATGCAGAGACGGAGATCGATGCAAAAATCAAGAGGTTTATTAATCCAGCATGCTGGGGTCGTTCTGAAATCGGAATACAAGCGACCCCGAGTAGCTAAAGCACACACCTTTTAAACATTTGGGGGGGGGGGCAGTTTATCATAGGTTAACCTTTAGCGACATTAAGGGGTAGAATTAAGGACCGGAGATATTGTGTGGGTCTTTCTATACAATCAGAGAACTATCTTTTGGCACACCTTGCAATGAGGCAAATTCTGGGAAAAGAACACATTTACTTAACTTTTTACAACCGTGGTCATTTTGAGCTACCACAAATCTTACAAAAGGAGTTTCCCACCCAGCCCTAAGGTCTGTAATTGCCTTCATGGCTATGTGATTCCTTCATCAACCCCTTCTGGCGCTGAATGGGGCTCCTGCATGGGTGACAGCAGGATTCTGGGCTCGGGAGAGATCAAGAGTCCTTAATTTGAGCTCTACCTTGCCTAGTTAAAGTTGCTTCCTCTTCCTCGGTCTTGAGGAGGTGGGTCCAAGGGCTCGCAGGCCTTATTTGAGTGCTTGTATTGGCCAACCAGGAGTTTGCTCTGTAAGTGAGGCATTCTGCCACTATCAGGTCTGTTTCTTTTCCTGTACATTAGGTACCCGTGTGTTCTTTGAAAACAGATCCTAGAGCGCAGTCCTTGGCCTCCAGGTCACCTTCATCGATAGGAGTGACAGAAGGACACCAGCACACGCAAAGTCAGGAACCGGTGAGTGCTGTTGGGCATCCCAGGTGTGAGAGGAGCAGCTGCAATCTGGAGGCGTAAGGGATAGGCTGATACAGCTTCCCGCTGCTTCTGGTCTGTCCCCTCTGGCCCCTGCTGCTTCTGGCCTCATGCTAGGTGGAGTTGAGCCAGCAGGCAGAGCCTCGGTCCTCTCCTTATCTGAGCTTCGGTGATGCAATGTCTCTTAGCTTAGCGCCCGCTGCCCGGGTCCCTACAGTCTGGGTCTTGTCAGCAGAATGTTGTGCGTGGGCTGCCTTAGGAGTCGAACTGGACTTTTTTGCAGAGATGAGGGAGGGGAATCTACGTGGATGGTAGCTGTTAATTCACTGCCCTGCTCTCTCCCTAAAACCTCGCCACACCCCATGTAATGTCTCAGGATGCAGCTTCTAGGAGTATCTGTGACTCTCACTCAGTATTACAAACAAAATGGGGCAGAGAAGCATCTGGACACAATGACAGCCGGCAGAGACTACTTTTTTGGAATAGGACCGCTTTATTCCCTGGATGAGTTGAGTGTACCTAACAGGGCTTGGGGACTTACACAGATAGCCACCAGGAAGTTCAAGCTTTTTGTTGGTTCGGTTCGGTTCGGTTCGGTTGGGGACGGAGGGTTTGGGGAACTCCATATCCAGTCTTCTTGTTTCTGCAGGTAGAGCGGAATTAATGGTCATGTTGTGGTTAAGAATTCCTTATGACTCAATTTCTCATAAACCTTGTCATGAGCTAAACCTCAGCTGCCGTTAAGGTGGGGGAAATGACTGGATGCAGGATAGCTTAGAGTCATGGCTCTCTAGTCTTTTGTAAGGATGTGGGGAGTTGAACTTTTCCAGACAGGGTTTCTCTGTGTAGTTCTTTGGCTGTCCTGGAACCCACATTGTGGACCAGGCTGATCTCAGACTCAGATATCTTCCTGCCTCTCCAGAGCTGGGAGTAAAGGCTTGCACCACCACACCCAGCTTCAGGGCTCAAGTTTCTGTTCCTTCTCCTATGCTTTTTCACACTGCCGGTGCTTAGCGTAGGTCTGCCTGTGGTTATAGGTTATGCCTCGGGTTATAGCTGCCTGAGGCTTGATAGTATAACTCACCCAGAGAATCTCTTCTCAACTCCCTTTCTGCCAAACCTGTAACATCACTTATCTCACAGTGACCACAAGAGCCTTGAACCTGTTATGTCAGGCAACAGACAGACATGTTTGTGTTATTGCAGCTGGCATTCCCAACCTGTGCCCCAAGTCAGGCCCAGCCCCCCCACCCCCCATTCTCAGTAAGCCAATAAAAAAGAGACAAATATTGGTGGAAAGCAGAAAAGATGGATTCAGTGTCTGCACACTGGAAAGTGTTAACGCTTGGGGAACTGCTGCCTGCCTGTTTAGCAAGCCATTGTATGCTGTCATTGCTGTTACTAGGAGACTTTCTCATGTCCAGGTTGGTTGCATATTCTGTGATGTTCTGTGCTTCGGTGTCTTTGGAAACTCATCACAATAAAGTCAGAATTGCACTGTATAGTTAGACGCAATAAGTTTGGCCCTGAACCAATAGCCTGATAGCACTGTGTATGCGCTTTTATGATTTTTGCTTTTGTTGTTGATGTTGTTCTTAATTTTATTAAGATTTATTTACTTTTAATGTGCATTGGTGTTTTACCTGTAATTATGCCTATGTGAGTGTGCCAGCTCTTCTGGACCTGGAATTACAAACAGGAGTTGTAAACTGCCATGTGGGTACTGGGAATTGAACCAGGATCAGCCCATGATAGACATTTTTTTCTAAAGATTTATTTATTATATGTAAGTACACTGTAACTGGCTTCAGACACTCCAGAAGAGGGCATCAGATCTCATTATAGATGGTTGTGAGCCACCATGAAGTTGCTGGGATTTGAACTCAGGACCTTCAGAAGAGCAGTTGGTGCTCTAATCCGCTGAGCCATCTCACCAGCCCCAACATTTTTTAAGTATTTATTTTATGTATATGATTACTCTATCTGCATGTTCAGGGGTTTGCGACAGCTTGTCGCTGCTTCTGGTCTGTCCCCGTCGGTCCCTGCTGCTTCTGGCCTCATGCTAAGTGGAGCTGAGTCAGCAGGCAGAGCCTTGGTCCTCTACTTATCTGAGCTCCGGTGATGCAATGTCTCTTAGCTGCCCAGGTCCCTACAGTCTGGGTCTTGTCAGCAGAATGTTGTGTGTGGGGTGCCTTAGGAGTCGAGTTCCAAAGTTTCTGCCTTTTCTTTTTCCTCTTTTTTCTTCTTAGCCTATTGAACAGCTTCTAATCTTTTTGTTCCTTCCACCCGGCTTCTGCTTTTTCTTTCTTTTCTGCTTCTTTCTTGGCCTTTTCTTCTTTTCTTCTTTCTTCACCAGATGCCCATGTTCAGCATGATTCCTCACACGGGGCACCAGAACCTTTTCTTTTTTTCTTTTTTCTTCTTTTCTTCCCCGTACAGGCTACCAGATGTCGCAAACCCCGAACTCCGACTGGCAGAGACAGGGAAAAATGACACAAACGCCAAGGAAGGTTCCAAACAGATTTCTTCTTTATCTCTCCGAGCAGCTTTTTCCTCTCCCTCTTACAAATAGCTCTCTCTAACTCTCTCCCGGCTCCAACTAACTCCAACTGCTTTCTCCAACTGCCTTCTCCAACTGAACTGTTTACAGCTTTTTCCCACAACATTCTCCTTCCCCCCGGCTCACATCCTGTTTTCAGTCCTCTGACCTAATCCCTTCCCCCTCTCCTGGATCCGGACAGAGTTCAGCCAGGGCGTGCAGTGATAGTCCAGTGACTCAGCAGGCAGGCAGTACAGGATCGTCCAAGTGCGCAGGCTCAGGTTAAACAGGGATCACGGTGGTCTCACTCGATTCCCACAAATATCCTCAGTTCTCCCAGGAAGGATACAATGGCAGAATTGATTGACTACCCAAATTCAACAGCGTTGTTGTTTCATTGGTGGTACTTAGCTTTGTAAGCCTGACTTCCCTTTCTACCTGGCAAGTGCTCTTTATCCAGTCTTTCAACTTGTGTTTTGAGACTAGTCTCATTGTGTAGTCCTGCCTCGTCTGGAGCTCGCTATATAGACCACCTTAATTTGAAACTTAAGATCTGTCTGCCTGGCCTCCACAGTGCTGAGGCTAAAAGGTTGTACCACCATGCTTGGCCCTTTAACTCAAATTTCGTTGTTTGTTTTAAGACAGCTTCTCACTATTTGGTACTGGCTGGCTGCTACTCCCTGTGCAGGCAGGGCAGGCTGGCACTGAACTCACAGATCTGCCAGGCTCTGTCTCCCAAGTGCTGGAATGAAAGGTGTACACTACCACACCTAGCCCTTTTATTCTAGTTTGAATCCATTCAACAATGCTGTTGAATTTGGGTAGTCAATAAATTCTGCCATTGTAGCCTGCCTGGGAGAACTGAGGATATTCTAAAGAGACTCTGAAACAGTGGACCTCAAAGAAATGGATTATTTTCTTCCAATCCAAGACAGATTAGATTATATTAAAGGCAGGTTTATTGGGAAGCTGCTCTCAAGCTAGTTTACTGGTCCCAAGGACTGAGGCCAGGTGAGTGGTGGGAATAGAAATAGAGAAAAGGGCAAAGAGAGAACAGAAGGAGAGACCAAAATGTCTAGATTATATAGGAAGGAGCTTCTGGGGGAAGGACAGCCCAGCCCTGGGCTGGAAAGTTCAAGGTTTGGAGCAGGGTGTGCCAGATAGGGTCTGATGGCTTCTGGGAGAACCTGGAGGCCAGGTCTGCTTTGGTGTGTGAAATATGCACCTCAGTCGCTTGTCTGGACCCGAAACCAAACTTCAACCAGCAGCTCTCACATTGACATTTCACATGAGAGACGATGTGGGTTACAGAATGGTTAGGAAATGGTTAAAGAAGCTGCAGAGATACGTCTGACTTAAGTCACAGGCAGCTGAAGTAGGTGAGGGAGAGTATGTAGGGGACCAGAACAGTTTTAGCAGTGTGGCTGTGGGGATACCTGTGTAGCCTGGCACATGACCAGTTTCTGGTATGATTAAGGGGAAAGTTTTTGTTTTATTTCAGAGACTGGAGAGAGAACAGCCCGAGCAATCTGCATGAGCCAAGAGTAGAGACAGAAAGTAGACTGAACACAGACAGCAGACGTGGACAGCAGAGGGAGGAGATTCAGCTATGGCAGCACGTATTTGTCAATAGTCAAAGGGTCTATGATTTGCCCAAGAATGATATCCTCGTCTTAAATAATATGCAAATGTGAAGAGTGTTTTATTCTGTACAAGTCTAGCATGTCAGACTCTCTCATTACTAAGAGCTCACAGGCCTGATTTAAAGCACATTAGGGGAATTCCGGGTATGTGAGCTTTCTCTTACTCTAGCTCTAGGCATTCCAGAACCATTGCTGGGGCATGGTGGCTGGAAGCTATTACTGAGGAATTCCGGGTAGGTGAGCTTTCTCTTACTCTGTCTCCAATAACTGACTTGCCTGGGTTTGCCTGGACTTGCCCAGGCCTTAGGCCTTAACTCCTAAACTGCCAATTTGAAGTCTATCATGGAGTCAGCCTAGCTTTCTCATTAGCAGCTGGTTGGCCCAGCCTGAGGAGACCGGGAGCAATCACAGAGGCTGGGATGCCTTACACTGACTTTCTGCAAATCCAGAGCTACTGATTCTGCAGTACCTCCTAGGGCCAGCATGACTCTTTGGAGCAAATGTACTGGCTGCAGTTGATTCCTTCGATGATATCTGTTAGCTGGACATTAATCTGCTGGGACAGATACTGTAATGGTCCATGATTTGCCAAAAAAAAAGAAAGAAAAAGAAAAAGAAAAAAGAAAGAAAGAAAGAAAGAAAGAAAGAAAGAAAGAAAGAAAGAAAGAAAGAAAGAAATTTTACCCTAGATTCAAATAGTATGTCAATGTAGAGAGTGTTTTACTCTGCAGAAGTCCCTCATGCTGGGGTCTCCCATTACCAAGACAAAGAGACCCCCCCCCCCAAGTGAGCTCACAGGCCTGATTTAAAGCACATTAGGGGAGTTCCTGGTAGGTGACCTCTATCTTAATCTGTTGTTGAGTCCTTCTCTAAGGACATTCCAGACTGTTATGGGGCGTGATGGCTGGAGACTGCTGCTGACCCATTGTCCTTGCCTCATGGCGGGTGGCGTGGCGGGTGGCGGGGCAGCTTCTGACCAGCTGCTGCCTGAAGCCTGGGGTTTTTCTAGGAACTGACTGGCCTGGACTTACCCAGTTTTTAGGCATAGTCTTATGAACTGCCAATTTGAAGCCTGTTATTTGAAGCTTAACTTTCTCAGTGGTGGTGCACACCTTTAATCCCAGCACTTGGGAGTCAGAGGCAGGCAGATTTCTGATTTCGAGGACAGCCTGGTCTACAGAGTGAGTTCCAGGACAGCCAGAGCTATACAGAAAAACCCTGTCTCGAAAAAAAAAAAGAAAGAAAGAAAAGAAAAGAAAGAAAGAAAGAAAGAAAAGAAAAGAAAAGAAAAGAAAAGAAAAGAAAAGAAAAGAAAAGAAAAGAAAAGAAAAAAGAAGAGAAAAAAGAAAAGAAAACAAGAAAACCCAGTCTAACCTTCTCAATGCACAGTCTATTTACAGACAAAGTTACAGATTCAGATAAGGTACAGTTAAGGAGCACAGGGGCCGTCTCTGTCTTGTCTCTGGCCACCGCCACTCTAGATTTCCTCTACTCAGTTTCCATGCAGCGCCACTGTTCCAACATGCCTTCCGGAAGTTTAGCTGGACAGTCTTCTTCCCCAGGAACTGTTTGCCCCACTTCAGACTGCCAGTAGGGATCCTCAACAGTATCCAAGTTTGTGCCCTTATGGATATGGTGTATGCGTTTACCTGCTGTTTATCACCCGAGACTGCTGAAAGCTCTTCCTTGGGCAAATGTTTCAATTTGGAGAGAATGTTTCAATTTGAAGGAAGATGTGGGATAAGAAAGAAAGAGCTAGCTTATTATTTAAACAATAAGGATTTGTTTTGACCCTCTCATGGAAGCAAGAACCCAAGAACCAATGTGATAATGATTTGGAAAAAAAAAAAAAAAAGATGGCAGCCAATCAGAATATCCAAGTATGTGTCCATCTTGACTTCTCTTTGAATTTTATAATGTGAAGACCCCATCACTTCTCCAACGTGAGCCTGGAGACATCAGATGCCATTTCAAGTTTCCCCTAGGAAGGCCACATTACATTTTTAAATTTTTCTTTCCTAGACTTCTGAGATTACAGTTCAGAGCTCATACTGCCTTTGCAGAGGACCCAGGTTTGGTTTCCCAACACCCACATCAGGGGGCTCAGAACTGCCTGAACTCCAAATCAAGGCCACCCTCTGCTGGCCTCTGATGACCCTACACTCAAATGCACACATCCTCAACACACACACATGTTAGAAATAAAACCGAAACCTTTAAGTTACCTATTTACAAAAATCTCCATCTTATGCCCTTTGTCTACACTGTTCTCCAATTAGCATATCATAAGGATTGGCTTCCCTAGAATCAGGCTTCCTCTTTTAAATTTTTAATTACATTGTAAACTAGAATGACATTGGCCTAATTTCAGAATTTTAATTTATGGGATGACTCACCATTCTTTTTCAAATATCTAAAATTTTGCTTTTTAAAACAAAGCAAAAGTGTTGGATTTTCTGAGTTACAGGCAATAGTCACCCACCCAATGTAGTTCTAGGACTTGAACTCAGGTCCTCAGTTGTTGAGCTGTCTTTCCAGCTCTGCTCACTCATAAGCAAATTTGATACTGTGTGTACAGGATAAGCATGTATGAACATGTAGACAGTATTTATATACATAGAGCTACTAACTATAAAAGTAGCTCTTTAAGTCAAAGATTTTAAAGCTTTTACTTTGAGCTATGATTTGTCAGTTTTTATGCTAGAGTGTTTGATTGTTTCAAAGTTTTAATTCGTCCTTAATCTAAACCCTGGATGGATAAAACATAAATTCTAATGGAAACAAAGTAGACAAGTTAAATGCAATGGTATAGATGCTACACGGAATTAAATGCAATGGTGTAGATGCTACACGGAATTAAATGCAATGGTATAGATGCTACACAGATCTCTAAAACCATGCAGTATCAGTGTGATTTTTGTATTTATTAATTAATTAATTTTTCTGATGGGGTTTCTCTCTGTATTCCTGGTTGTCTGACTTTGCTACCTGGCCTCCAACTCACAGAGATCCACCTGCCTCTGCCTTCTGAGTGCTGGGATTAAAGGTGTGCACCAACACTGCCCAGCTGATTTTATTTATTTATTAAAATAATTTCAACTTATACTTTCTGAATTTCATACATGTAGACAATATTTTTGAGCACATCACATGCACCACTCTCTTCTAATTTCTCCATCCCCTACCTAAATATGGCTTTTTTGTTTCCAGTTGATCTACTGAATAGTTTTTCTGCTCTTATGTATATGGTTCAAAGTCTGCTCTAAAGCACAGTTGACCTACCAAGGGACATCACTCCTCAAATAATGGTGAGGCGCTTATGAGCCCATCCCCCACAGATGCTGGACTCTTGACTTGCTTGATCTGGCCCAGACAAACACAATTCCTATTATTTTATAAATGCAGTCTGATCATATCCAGAAGACACTGTTTCAGCCCAAGCTCTGGCTTCTACAATTATTGTGCCTCTTCCTGTTCAATGTTTCCTGGACCTGGAGGAATGCGGTGCTTGATAGAGGTATGATATAGATGTTCTCTGGATAACTAAGCACTCCATAGACACCTTTTCTCTTCACACTGACAGGCTGTGATTTTCTATTCGCCATTGTCCACCGCACACAGAAACATCTCTCGTGAGGATAAATGTTACATTGTTCTATGAGCATACAGATAGGTATTGAGACTGTAAGCATTTAATAGAATTATAGTAGATTTACTTCAGAGGCCTATGATATCTCCAGCTCTAGGTCAGACTGACAGGACAAGACATACTTTCCCTATACGCAGTGGGCCTTAAATCCAGTTAAAATACAATCTGTTGCCCTTATAACCTGCATGACAGGATTGCACCCATGGACTTGTTTCCAGCTGGTTGTTACTGTAGCTTTCAGGGTTCACAGGTAATGAACAGTGTTGATGGCTTCTCTCCCTCAGCAATAACATAGTGGGCAACCAAGGGCAATGCTGAGAGCCATTTTTAGGAGAGGGGGGTGCCTCTGTGACACTGTTGACCAAGAACTCAACGGAAGGAACCTAACCTCTGCCATTGGGCTTTTTATTTGACAAAGTGTGGCTCCTGACAGGAAGCATACTGCCCTCTGTGGGGGACTAGTTGTAGACATTCATTGCAGGCATTAGTTGCAGCTAGTAGATTTGACCAAGAGTTTTAAAGTATATTTTAGGAATTATAGAGGCGATATGCTGGTGAATTAGAACTCTGGCTAAGAACATATGCCATCCTGCTCTTGTCTTATTCTCTAGCTACTTTCTCAGGCTGGCCTCTACTTCACAGAGATCCACCTGCTTCTGCCTGCTGAGTGCTGAGATTAAAGGTGTGCACCGCTACCGCTACCACTAAGTCAATCTTCTGCTTAAATACATGCATATCCGGGAAGTAAATTGACAGTCCCAATTAGGACAGTTAGGAATTTCTATTTTTTTTTTATCATGATCAATTTGTCCCCATGACTTGTGGATAAATCAATATAACATTGAGTTTGTTCCCATGATCTGTGGATAAATCGATATAACATTGAGTTTTTAAAATGTGTCCATTTACTGTGTTTGTGGGTGCACATACGTACTGCGGTACATGGGAGGTGCTAAGGACAACTTTCAGAAGCACTGGTTCCTTCCATGTCAATGAAGCAGGCTTTCTTTGAGACATGCTGGGATTGTAGATATGTCCTATCTTATGTGGATTTGGGGAACTGAACTCAGACCATTGTGATTACATGGTGAGCACTATTGCTGGCTGGGCAGTCTTTTTACTTCCTTTGTTACCATTCTGAAATGATGAGGTATGTCCTGAACAGTCTTCTGTTAGATAGACACAATGTGGAATCATCTGGGGAAAAGACATGGTCTCAGCTGAGAAAATGTATCCATTAGATCATCTTTAGGCAAATCTCTGCGGGACACTTTTGTTATTAATCATCGATGTGAGAGGGACCAGCCATCTAGTGGGCAGTGTCACCCCTGGCCATTAGGTTGTCCTGATTGTATAAGAAAACTGGCTGAGCAAGCCCTGAGGAGCAAGTCAGTAAGCCGTTTCCTCCATGGGTCTCAGTCCCAGTTCTCTGGGTCCTTGACTGCCCTCAATTCTTGCTTTGGCTTCCCTAAATGATGGATGGACTGTGACCTGAATTTGTAAACCAAATAAACCCTGCCCTCTGTCTACATAGGAGAAAGTTGAGCCTCAGTTACAGTGGAACACTGCATATTGGAGATACCAGTAGAGTGGGACGAGCATCCAGGACAGCAGCAGATGATGTGGTACTAGCCTGAGCACAGGAGACAATCTGTGTGTGTTTCCAGTAGCAGAGCTGGGGAAGTAGAGCTGTCTAAGTAAGACCTTGGGAGCCCAGGAGATGGTGCATCAGTCCCAATGTGGGACACTAAGCTAGGCACACTGCACGAGGTGGGTCCTGCTTTGCTCTGATTGTGACTATGCCATGCTTTTCTTTTAGAGTAAGAAAGGATGTAATTTTTTTTTACTATTCTAGGGACCCACAAGTCAGAGATTTTCAACTTTTTACAGGCACATTTAGTTTTGAAGGAGAACTTATACTTTTAAGCCGCTGAAATTTCTTAAGACAGTTACTTATGTTTTAAATTGTGGTATAGATATTAACAGGACATCTTGGAGGCAGACAAATAGGAAAGGTGGTGGTTAATTGGTAATATGTTTATTATCAAGTTGACAGAGTGTCAATTGTGCTGATTACTATTTCATCAGTGTGACAAAACCGAGAGTCTTATGAGGGAACTTCAACTGAGAAAATGCCCCCAATGGATTGACTTATAGGATTCTTTTGGAATTTTCTTAATGAAAGATGGATGTGGAAGCGTCCAGTGTTCTGTGAATCCTGTTCATGTGGCTATGTAAGAAAGTAAACGGAGCCAGCCAGCAGAAGCAAGACAGTAAACAGCGTTCCTCCATGGTGTCTGCCTTCAGTTCAGGTCTACAGGTTCCTGTTTGAGTTTATGTACTGATTTCCCTTGATCACGGACTGCTAACTACAAGGTGAAATCAACCCTTTCTACTTCATGCTGCCTTGGCTCACAGTCTTGAGTATAGAAAAACAAAACCAAACTAAGACATTCTGTATGGCATAAAGTTTCTATATGTGAACTATAACACATCACATGTAACATGATCATGTTCTAGTTATTCTCAATATCGTAATAATTAGTGTCTCCTAGGATTGAGGTGTAAGACACAAATTTGGGGGGGAATTTTTTTTAGATGAAATTGGTTTGATGCTTGATATCAAATGTATCTTTTACTTCTTTGAAAAAAGCCTCATTTGTAACAGCTCTCTGGAATATGGCCATCTCTTGGAAAAGAAATTACCTGAGTTTTCTCCAGAGGTTTTCATACTCATTTATAGCCTTCTGTTTGTTGGACTTCTTTCCTAGAATGTAGAATCAGAGAAATAGTTAAGAATTATTTATTTAGAGTCACACCAAGGTGTTTGATATTATTTGTGACTATTGTGAATGGTGTTGTTTCCCTAATTTCTTTCTCGGCCTGTTTATCCTTTGTGTAGAGAAAAGTCACTGATTGGTTTGAGCTAATTTTATATCCAGCTACTTTGTTGAAGTTGTTTATCAGGTCTAGGAGAGATCTCTGGTGGAATTTTGGGCGTCACTTAAGTATACTACCATATCATCTGCAAATAGTGATAGTGTGATTTCTTTCTTTCTAATTTGTATCCTTTTGATCTCCTTTTATTATCTAATTGTTCTGGCTAGGACTACAAGCACTATTTTGAATAGGTAGAGAAAGAGAGGGAAGCCTTGTCTAGTCCCTGATTTTAGTGGGATTGCTTCAAGTTTCCCTCCATTTAGTTTGATGTTGGCTACTGGTTTGCTGTATATTGCTTTTATTATGTTTCGGTATGGACCTTGAATTCCTGATCTTTCCAAGACTTTAATCATGAATGGGTGTTGGATTTTGTCAAATGCTTTCTCAGCATCTAATGAGATGATCATATGGTTTTTTTCTTTGAGTTTGTTTATGTAGTGGATTACGTTGATGGATTTCCGTATATTGAACCATCCCTGCACCCCTGGGATGAAGCCTACTTGATCATGATAGATGATCATTTTAATGTGTTCTTAGATTCAGTTTGAGAGAATTTTACTGAGTATTTTGCATCAATATTCATAAGGGAAATTGGTCTGAAGTTCTATTTCTTTGTTGGGTCTTTGTGTGGTTTAGGTATCAGAGTGATTGTGGCTTCATAAAATGAATTGGATAGAGTNCCTTCTGTTTCTATTTTGTGGAATAGTTTGAGGAGTATTGGTATTAGGTCTTATTTGAAGGATGGATAGAACTCTGCACTAAATCTTTCTGATCCTGGGCTTTTTTTGGTTGGGAGACTATTAATGACTGTTCTATTTTTTTAGGGGATATGGGACTGTTTAGATATCTAATCTGATCCTGAATTAACTTTGGTACCTGGTATCTGTTCTGAAAATTGTCCATTACACCCATGTTTTCCAGTTTTGTTGAGTATAGGCTTTTGTAGTAGGACCTGATGATTTTTTGGATTTCCTCAGATTCTGTTGTTATGTCTCCCTTTTCATTTCTGATTTTGTTAATTAGGATACTGTCCCTGTGCCCTCTAGTTAGTCTGGCTAAGGGTTTATCTATCTTGTTGTTTTTTTTTTTTCAAAGAACCAGCTCTTGGTTTGGTTGATTCTTTGAATAGTTCTTTTTGTTTCCACTTGGTTGATTTCAGCCCTGAGGTTGATTATTTCCTGCCCTCTACTCCTCTTGGGTGAATTTGCTTCTTTTTTCTTCTAGGGCTGTCAGGTGTGCTGCTAGTATATGCTCTCTCCAGCTTCTTTTTGGAGGCACTCAGAACGATGAGCTTTCCTCTCAGGAATGCTTTCATTGTGTCCCATAAGTTTGGGTATGTTGTGGCTTCATTTTCTTTGAACTCTAAAAAGTCTTTCATTCCTTTCTTTATTGCTTCCTCGACCAAGTTATCGTTGAGAGTTGTTCAGCTTCCACGTGTATGTGGGCTATAAAAGACAATCAAATTAAGAGCCAACACAAAGACTGGTAAATCGTACTTCTACGTGAGTTATAAAAGCTCTGGAAGATATCTGTCTTCATTGAGCTGTAGGTGCATGAATACTATTTTCATATGCTTATGTATTTATATTGTAAACACAGTACCAAATTTCTCATAAGGTGAGTGAGTCCCGTTGGAGAGAAGGCTCAACAGCAACTGCTGCTGTTGCAGAGGACCCCAGTTCAAATCCCAGCACCTACCTTGGGTGGCTAACTACTGCCTATAACTCAGTACCTCCAAAAACCCACCAACACCTCTGGTCTTACATACACATTAAAAAACGAACAATTTTTATTTATGTACATTGTTGTTTGCCTGCATGTATGTCTGTATGAGGGTGTCAGATCCCCTGGAACTGGAGTTATAGATACTTGTTAGCTGCCATGTGGGTGCTGGGAATTGAACCCGGATCCTCTGGAAGAGCAGCGAGGGCTCTTAACCCCTGAGCCATCTCTCCAAATGGATACTTGACTTTTGACAAAGAATCCAAAACCATACAATGGAAAAACAAAAAACATTTTCAACAAATGGTGCTGGTCAAACTGGATGCCTGAATGTAGAAGAATGCAAATCGATGCATAGATATCAGTCTGCACAAAACTCAAGTCCAAGTGGATCAAAGACCGCGACATAAAACCAGAAACACTAAATCTAATAGAAGATAAAGTAAGGTGAACACATTGGCACAGGAGACAAATTCCTGAACAGAACATCAATAGCTGCAGCACTAAGATAAACAATGAATGGGACCTCATGAAACTGAAAAGCTTTGCAAGGCTAAGGATATCAAGAAGACAAAATAGCAGCCTAGAGAATGGAAAAGGTCTTCATCAACCGTGCATCTGACAGGACCAATATCCAAAATATATAAGGAACTCAATAAATTAGACACCTAGAAACCAAGTCACCTGGTTAAAAAATGGGGTACAGAACTGAACTATTAGAAATCTCTAATGGCTGAGAAGGACTTTAAAAAGTGTTCAATGCTCTTATTCACCAGGAAAATGCAAATCAAAATGATGTTAAGAATCCACCTTAAAGTGACAGCACATTCTGGTGATGTTATGGAGCAAGGGGAACACTCTTAAGTTGCTGGTGGGAGTACAAATTTGTAGAACCACTATGGAAATTAATTTCGTAGTTTCTCAGAAAGTTCGAATCATTCTACACCAAGATCCAGCTATACAGCAAGACTCCTGGGCATATACCCAAAAGATTCCCCACTATTCTACAAGGACACGTGCTCAACTGTGTTCATAGCATCTTTATTCACAATAGCCAGAAACTGGAAATAACCTGTATGTCTCTCAACCGAAGCATGGTTAAAGAAAATGTGGTATATCTACACAATGGAATACCATTTAGCTAAAATATAAGGACATCATAAAATTTGCAGGCAAATGAATGGAACTAGAAAATATCATCCTAAGTGAGGTAATATAGTCTCAGAAAGACAGGCATGGGATGTACTCACTTATACGTGAAGGATAAACAGACCCAAACAAACAAAGGCGGATGTTTGAATCTCACTCATAAAGGGAATCAAAATCGTCATCTAAGCTGGATGGAGAGAAGGTACTGGGTGGGAAAGGGAGTGAGGAGAGAAATGGGATGGGGATCACATGAGGGGAAGGGGTGCGGAGAGGTCTGGGAATGAGAATGGAAATCAATGGGGGCATCTCTGGGACTAGCAGGACACCTGAGATGTGGGCGTCTATGGTATTGATCCTAGCTGAGATTCCTACCAGGAGACATGGAGGCTTAAGTGGTCACCGCCTGTAGCCAGGTGGGGCTTCCAGTGGAGGGAGGGCTACATCAACCCACCAACCCTCACCCCAAAAGTCGCCCTGCCTACAAGATGTTCAGGGATAACGATGGAGCAGAGACTGAGGGAAGAGTCAATCAATGACTGCCCTAACGTGAGACCCATCCCGTGGGAGAAGGCCAACCCCTGGCACTATTAATGGTACTCTGCTATGATTTTAGACAGGAGCTTCATAACTGTCTCCTGAGAGGCTTCGTCCAGCAGCGGATGGAAACAGAGGCAGAGATCCACAGCCAAACAGGTGGCGCCCGGGGAGTTTTGTGGATGAGTGAGGGGAAGGATTTGAGTGAGCTGGAGGGAAAGCCCAATGCGGTAAAGCAGGCTTGCGGAGTCCCCGTGCTTCAGCTACAGTAAGAATATGTCCGGGTATCAA
This sequence comes from Mus pahari, assembly GCF_900095145.1. Taxonomy (NCBI): domain Eukaryota; kingdom Metazoa; phylum Chordata; class Mammalia; order Rodentia; family Muridae; genus Mus; species Mus pahari. Next base: position 723,700 of record NC_034607.1, on the reverse strand, counting down.
AAACCAAAGCAAAACAAAGCAGAAAAGAAAAAACCACACCCCTCCACTCCCAGTCTCACTCTAGTCAAACGACAAAAGATAGCTGTAACTTCCTGGGTTTTACAACCTTTGATTACATACAGGATCCTCAGACCCTCCGGCAATCAACCTTTATTCCAGAAAGGACAGGGTGCCTCGCTGTTCCAATAAATCATTCCATAGTCCACTGAGATCCAGTCTGGCTGCTTCGGCTTCTTCCCCCACTCACCCCTACCCCGACTGAGGATCACAGGTGCTCTGGGTAGTTTCTCCCTGAGACACTGCATGAGGTTTGCTGAAATTTTAGCGGGGAGGACTCGGCAGTTATAGGACCTGTGCTCTAACCTTCACAATCCACCTTCACTCCATTCCACACCCATAAGCCCCAGTCTGAATCCCAAGATTCCCCATGACCCTGGGCCAACACTTCCAAGACTACAGAAACGCGGGCAGCGAGCGCCCAGGAGCCAAGACAGGAGATGCCGGAGATGCCTCAGCACTGAGTGTTCAACAAGGGACTGTGCAGGCTGTGCTGGCTGGTCCAGCTCCAGCCAGCTAGACCTGGGCGGTACGATCCAGCGGAGCCAGATGAGAAACAGACACACACAGTTGCCTTGAAAGGCCGAGTCCTTACTGTGGTCTCTGTCTGCAGCATCCTCCTCCTCCCAACATCCGAGAAACGGGCCGAACGTGCTATTTCCAGCCACGGAGTGTTCTGTGTCCTGCTGCTCCTTCTGTCAATGAAAATGACTTTGATATCTAGGCCTGTGAACTAGGATCCACTTCCTAAGACCACAAACATGCCTAGTGTGTATATAGGGGTAGGAAGTGTGGGTAGAGCACAAATAAACTAACAGACCCAGGTCTGGCAGCTTCCTACACCTAAGAAGCACACTCCTCATTGGCCAGTTCATGCACTCAAATATATTCTGATAGGCCAGCGAGACAGGAGCCACAAGTTTTACTAGGGGAAAGCAACTAGCCAGTTACTAGGCCCTATCTTCATGCGGGAAAGTACACTTAAGCATAATTTGTTCTGGCCTCAGCCAGCTTGTGACAATGCACCGTGGGCCACTCCTACTTTTTCCTCCTCAGTGGGATCACAACAAGAGTTTAGAGAATTCCAGACTCAATTCCAACTCATGGCGACAACTCAAAGGGCTACCTTGAACAGGCCTGTACTGCAAGATAAGGAGGGAGGGCCTCATTAAAGGAAACCCCATCTGCCCTCCCCGCCCACCTCTCCCCACTCTCCCCCCCCCCCACTCTCCCCACCTCCATATCCTCACATCTCACCACCCCACATCCAGCCTGCCCAAGACTTCAGGAAACCGTCTGCCTTCCCCTGATGGAATAAACAGAAACAGGCAATCTGATTTACTTTTTATCCTGAAATTTCAAAACAAAAATACATAAACAAAAACTGTTTTATTCAGAAAACCAGTTTCTGGGCCTGTTAAAACCAGAACCTGCCACTCCCTGCTCTCCACTGCAAAAAACATGTTCAGACTCTGAGTGATATGTTCAGATTTAGAGGCCTCCGTCTCTCTGACCAATGAAAGTCTGCTCTCCCTGTCTTGATCAAACTAAGTATTCTTTCATTTTCCTTCGCTGACCTTTTTATTATTACACTGGTGTTTTCTTAACTCAGAATTTGGAACGAGGCAAGTACCCAAGGCTTTCTCAATCTCATATTCAACCAATAACATAAAGACACACAAACAACCAAGAGATGGTGGTACATACCTTTAATCTCAGCAGAGGCAGGCAGATCTCTGTAAGTTCAAGGCCAGCCTAGTCTACAGAGAGAGTTTCAGAGCATCCAGAGAAACCCTGTCACAAAAATCCCAAACAAGAATAAAAATACACATATACATACATACACAAACAAACAATGACAAATATTCAAGTCATGGAAAAAGTAGTGGGATTTATAGTGGGAAAACTGGCTCAAAATAATAGCAGAGATATCCACACATAAAAAGTAGCCCCTTAGTGGTGGCACAGACCTTTGTCCCCAGCACTTGTGAGGAAGACGCAGAGTGAGTTCTGTGAGTTCAAGATCAACTCTATCTACAAGTGGGCCAGCCAGAGATACATAGTGAGACCTTATGTTAAAAAATTACAATTACAACAAAATAGACTCAGCTTGACCCCATGATTTATGATGTTGTAATAGGGCCCCAGACCTTATTTGGCCCCCATACCTGCCACAACTGACTCCATGGTGGAAGTACCACTCACACTGTAAAACTCAGCCATGCAGAGAGTACAGTCTACCATAAAACAAGACCTAATCTTTCAAAGTCTATAGTTCTGGGAAGTCTTTAAATATACCAACTTTGCTTTTTAACTTCCTCGGTTCAACTTCTGGCTAACTGTTCATGTTAATGGAAGTATGTTAACAAGGATATTTTTTTCTAACGTAATGTATTTATTATTTTGGAATTTCTCATCATATACCCTAAACACACTTCCTAGTCCTCAAGTTCCCCACCCCCAGCTCTTGTGATCTCCCCCCACGAAGAAGAAGAAGAAGAAGAAGAAGAAGAAGAAGAAGAAGAAGAAGAAGAAGAAGAAGAAGAAGAGGAGGAGGAGGAGGAGGAGAAGGAGGAGGAGGAGGAGGAAGAGGAAGAGGAAGAGGAGGAGGAGGAGGAGGAGGAGGAGGAGGAGGAGAAGGAGGAGGAGGAGGAGGAAGAGGAAGAGGAGAAAGAAGAGGAAGAGGAAGAAACCAAGTCCAATTTGGTTTTTGTGCATAAAATCTCACCTTGAGAAAGGTTCAGAACTATACTGGGATCCCAAACACCCCGTGTAGTTGCTGGCCTGCTAATAAAGATTTTTTATTAGCTAAAACCCATGTCTGAGCAGGCTTCTCTGGTGGATACCCTGAAACAATGTCTCCTACAAACATTTACAACTGACCTTCCAGTGAATGACATTCAGCACCTGACCTGAAATACAGAATGGGTAGTAGAGGAAGGTAGTTATAAATACCAATTAAGGCCACGTAACCAGTTGCAGAAACAAGGATTATAAAGTAATATGAATGCTTCTGTCTTATTTTGCTAACGAATAGATTTGTCTTTCTTCCAAGTTCTTTAACATTAATTTGTATTTAAGTTGAGACACTAAAAGGATTTCCCAAGGGACATTGCCCAATTGTAAATTTACAAATGCGTTTGCGATTGTACGAGGAATAGTTATATCATGTTAGGCGTGGTCACGACCTTGTTATTGTTTCGTGTGAACATGAGATATTATCTGTGTCAAGTTGACAAGGGGTGGATTGTAGTGGCTATTCCTGGTTGTCAACTTGACTGTATCTGGAATGAACTACAATTCAGAATTGGAAGGCTTACCAGTGACCCTAATCTGGAGGCTGAAGTTTCTGACCTGGGTCTTGGTATGGAGATCTTGAGGCATAGTGGCTATGGATTCCAGAAGATTAAGACAGGGAGATCTCTGAGTTCAAGGTCATCTGTGTGGTGGCATACACCTTTAATCTGGGCTACACCTTCTGCTGGAGACCATATATGGACATTAGAAGAAGGAAGACTTTCTCCTTCGCCTGCTTGCCCTGTGGGACTGAGCAACTGCTAGATCCTTGGACTTCCATTCACAGATGCTACTGACCATTGTTGGGAGGTGGACTGCAGACTGTAAGTCATCAATAAATTCCTTTACTATATAGAGACTACCCATAAGTTTTGTGACTCTAGAGAACTCTGACTAATACAGAAATTGGTGAAATGAAAGTATGGGAGTTAATCCTGCCACAGAGGTTCCTCCTCAGGGCTCTGGTTTCTTCCTTATGCAACCATCTCTCTGCTACCCAGTTTTAGGACAAAATTCCTTGCCATCATGGAGGGAAATCCTGTGGTTCAGAATTCACCCTCTTCCCTGGGGCGAGTCTAGAGATGCACTTGGAACAGCAAGGGCGAGTCTGCAGATGCACTTGGAACAGCCAGAAGCCACCTTAGTTTTTCTTTTTTCTAAGGGTCTTCTAAGATTCTGCTGACTACAACTGTCACAAGCAAGCAGGTAGATACACCTAGTTAGTGTAACGGAAGTTATATTTCATTATGCTGAGGACCATCACACAATGTTCACATCTAAACTCCTAACTATGGTCCTAAGCCTATCTCCCCAATGCTGCTCACTTGTGAGATGTAGCTTAGCTGCAGGTCAGGTCCTGAGGGAGACTCTAACCACAGAGGAGATCCAGGTAGTGTCTCTCCAGATATGCAGAGCAGAACATTGCCCTCAGTCTCTACTTATGTACTGTCCCGATGCTAAGACTGTGTCTGGTTATCTTGAGTGAGTGATGTCACTGAGTTCTCAGGTTCCACCTTGGGTGTAGTGGGGATCCTGACATGTCTAGATTTTACATGTCTAAATGAACATTTTTTTTTACTTTGTTCATTACAAAAACAAAAACAAAACAAAACAAATGAATGAAAGAAAGAAGGAAAAAGTCAATAGAAAAAAAGGAAAGATAGACTCAGTTTAACCTCAAAACAAAGCAAGCAGACTTCTGAGTGTGAGAGGGTGGTGTTGTGTGGCAGCCACCAGAGAAGACTTCTAGGCCATGGATTTAAGTCAATAGAAAGTCGTTTTTATCCTGACAGCAATTCCACTGGCTGTTTGGGATCTCAGGGAAAGCTTGTTCTAGGCTGACTTAGGTTAACAAGAACAGTTGCAGAAGCAGAACTCAAAAAGCCCGAAAGCAAGGTTGGTACATTTAGAGAATCTGACGGATTAGCTCATTGTCTTCATTTTGGCAGGTGGTGTACATGCTGAGTTTTACGACCTGAGTGACACTTGCATCACAAAATCAGTTGTGCTTAGGTCTGAGGCCTGATATGAATGACAGACTCAAACCCTCCGGCTCAGTATACCAGCTTACTACAGAATGAGCCTCGCAGGGCCTGAGAATCAGTGTTTGTGGTGGAGAGTAGGGAGGGAGGGAGCCTGGCTTCACCAGACACAGAAGAAATTGATGGTTTTTTTAACTGCAGGGTGAGAGATAAGCCAGATTTTTGAGGGGTGGGGCACAGAGTGCATTCTCTGGGCTCCTGGCCACATAATGGGAACTGGCTGCTTTCTGGAAACTCTGTGGGTAACATATTTCTTGAAGCCTTGGATTAGTCAAACGGTTCTGATTTGTGGGGCAGAGATTTCCTTTAAGCATTCTCATCTAAACTTGGGAATACAGAAATTTCTCCACAAGACCCACACTGTTGCAGGCTTTCTCTAAGCCTGACCTCCACAGACACTGAGCATCTAAAACACCTCTACCCCAATAGTTACTATTTCAGCCACATCTGCACCCTGGTTCCCTGTGTTCCTACTCCCCACCCCCCCACACACACTTGAAAAGAGACAGAAAAATTCAAAACTGAAAGGTCAAAACCAAGAAGAAAAATTTCCCTCTTAATAGCAGTTCACCCTGTCTTAGGGTTCTATTACTATGAAGAGACACCATGGACTTCAGCAACTCTGATCAATTTAATTGGGTCTGGCTTACAGGTTCAGAGACTGTGGTGGTTTGAGTAGGTTTGTGAGGGGCAATGGGCTATTCACAGACAGGCTGATTTCCAGTATATCTGAGGTTGTGAACTCCTGAGAAACCCAGTGGTGATAATTCACCTACATGGGACAGAAGGTGTTCCCTCATGTCTCCTGGACCCCTGGCTCAAGTGGAAGTTACCGCCCCCACAGGAGAAGCGTGTGGCTAGCAGTCATGTAGACAATGTCCCAAGCTTCCGACCTTCAGGCTAGACTCCTCCCAGTTACCTAGCAAGACCAAGATAACAGCCCACCATAAGAGGGGCTGCTTGGCCCCACCTCACTCTCTCCCTCTTACTCTCTCTCATCGCTCTCTCTCTCTCTCTTTAACCTCTTACTCTCTAGCCTTTCTTCTCTCTCTCTTCTTTTCCCCTGCCTCTCTTCTTGGCCATGGCTGGTCTCTCTCTCTTTTTCTACCTTCTCTCTTTCCCCCTGTCTTTCTACAATAAAGCTCCAAAACCATAGACTGTCTCTGCTCATCAAGGCCCATTGTGCTTGAACAATGGGATAGGCTTTCTCCTAATGAGCCGCATCTAATCTCCCTTCAGAAGGCCTTCCTGTGCTCCAGCACGGACTGGACTAAATACTCTCACCTGTGTGGGAACCTCTCTCCCTCTGCCCTCTCCTCGCCCCGGGGCCCCTGGAATCGGGGGCTGCCCCTTGTCCACCCCCCCATCGAGTGGGGTCAGTGGCTTAGATGCCCACCCAGGCCGAGTGGAAAGCATCTGGCAGCCCTCCCACGTCTGCCTGCTCAGAGCACAAAAGGAACTCTAGCCGGACGTGGGCTAGCTCCCTCCCCCCTTTCCCCTACACCCCAACAGCCCCACAGGTTTGACCCCCACATGTTTAAACGCTTGACCTATATGGAGTGCGGCCTTTTTGAAGTACCAGTGGCCTTGGTGGAGGAAGTGTGTCGCTGTGTAGACCTGCTTTAAGGTCTGCTATGCTCAAGCTCCACTCAGTGTGGAATCAGAGCCTCCTCCTGGCTGCCTACAGAAGAGAGTCTTTTCCATGATGCCTTTGGATCAAGGTGCAGACCTCTCAGCTCCTCCAGCACCATGTCTTCCTGCACGTTGCCATGATTCCTGCTATGACAATGGACTGGACATCTGAACCAGCAATACAAACCTAATTAAGATAGAGATTTAGTCTATTACGTCGAGGCAGGAAGCATGGTAGAACACAGGCAAACATGGTGCTGGAGAAGTAGTTGAGTTATACGTCTGATGTCCAGGCACCAGGAAGAGAGACTGACATTAGGCCTGGCTTGAGGTTCTGAAACCCACCCTCGGTGACATACAGAAGTACCTTCAATAATGCCACTTCCTATGCATCTATGGAGGCCATTTTCATCGAAACCACCAGAGGCCCTAAGGGCTGGGGGGCTGATCTAGTTGTTTGTGATATCTCATATAAGCAATTAGTGCCTAACTGCTAAGGCTCTCTCCTCAGTTCAAATATCTCATGAGAGACAAGTGCCATTGTAAGATCTATTACCTCGGGAGAGTAAGCCCCTTCCCTTTGTCCTAGTCAAGCAATACTCCACTTATGTGGTCCATGAAGCAAGCCTGGGAAACTTCTCCCACCTCCTGTAAAGAATTCATTTCCTGTCATTGACAGAATTTTCCCTTTTTTTCTCTGAGCATTTGCTTACATTGTTTTGTTCACTGTTTTACTGTCTAGAGATCTTGATTTTGTTCATTTTCTCTTTCACTTAAAAAAAATAGAAGGTAGGAAAAATCTTGAGTGTGTCAGGTACCAGCAGGGAAATTCCTGGAAACAGCATCCAGGAGCAGACTCAGTGAGTTAAGAAAGGCTTTCACTGGGGATGACTGCCAAGTGTGCTGGACCACAGTTGCTGGTTCATGTGTGATGTCTGCTGAGAAGACTGAACCGAAGCTGCTGGTTCATAGTTGGTGTTTGCTACTGTACTGAACTGCTCTTATCCATCTCAGTGCTCCCCTTGAGCCCTGCATGGGAGAACTTTCAATTATGATCCAATTTTAAGTTAAAGGAAAAAGGGTGTGAAATAGATAAAGCAGCCATAGTCTGTTTCCAAGGAACTGGGATAAAAACCAGAAAGCATCTGGAGCCTTGTCCTGTCCTAACACTATCGGCTCAAATACTCACCCAAGTGTGAAAATGAAGTCATTGGAGCAATACGCCACCCACTTTCTGATCCTCACCTCTGGATGCAACATTTCTGTTTTGGTAAAGGTGACACAAGGCTGCCAATACTTTTTTAAAATACTTACTTATTGGAGAGGGTCGTGGATTTGTAGCATGGTAACCATGTGGAGTTCGAAGGACAACTTGTTGGTCTCCATAGCAAGTTCTGGGCCTGCCAAGGCTCATAGAGAGACACTGTCTGAATAAAACAGAACAACATCCTCTGAAGTCCAGAGGCCAAAAGACCTGGCCTGCTCTCACTCTAGTCAGAAAAGCTTTTTGCTGTGAACAGTCAATAGAGAGTTGTGCAACTGATGGAAATACTGTAAGTGAGTGTTCATGTTCAAGTGGGACGTCTGTACTAACATTCCCAGCACCAAGGAGCACTGAGGAAGAAAAAGAAAAAGGATTTAAAAGCTGAAGGAGGGGAGGGAGGACTGCTGTGAAATGCTGTCTTCTGGACATGGCATGGATACGGCAACCATCAGCTCTCAGCAATATTGATTAGCTGCAGCATTGATTACCTGCACAAGACCAGAAAAAGATCAAGCCATCAAGATTCCTAGTGTATATGGGTTGACGAGCTCCAAGTCCCATCCTTTTTTGTGGAGCTATTAGCAGTGGATAGTTGTAGGATCTAGAGACAGGGGTATAAATATAACCCAACAGGCAGTGGGTGGTGCTGTGTGGCAATGGTTCGCCTTGCTACTCTTTGCTGGTCTTCATTGGGTAGCTACTGCTGCTGATTAGCCTGAACTGCACTGGACTGCTGCTATCCTGACAATAAGATTGTAATTTCCCCAAAGAACTATTTCTAAACAGGCCATGTCTTTCTCTGCCCTATTAACCTTTCTTTTCCACTACCTCCGGTAGGTGGTGGGCTAGAAGGCAGGTTAAAGTTTTAAAAAACCCTTATTAAAGTAGGTTTTGAAAACTGTAAGCCTACAGGTGGTCATTTTGCAGTTTTAAGGTGTTATTCTACTTCACATCCTCTGCTTGATGCATACTTTGTAGAGTAAAAATTAGAGATAAAAACGGAGAGAAGTACTGTTAAGAGCTGGTTGGCACACTCTTTCAATCCCAGCACTCAGGAGGCAGAGGCAGGCAAAGTTTGAGGCCAGCCTGGGCTACAGAGCTAGTTGCAGGACAACCAGGGGTACACAGAGAAAACCTGTCTTAAAAAAAACAAAACTAGGGCTGGAGAGATGGCTCTGCAGTTAAGAGCACTGACTGCTCTTCCGAAGGTCCTGAGTTCAATTCCCAGTAACCACATGGTGGCTCACAACCATCTGTAATGGGATCTGATGCCCTCTTCTGGTGTGTCTGAAGACAGCTACAGTGTACTCACATACATAAAATAAATAAATAATTCTTTTTTAAAAAACTAAACAAACAAACAAGCTACTGGGAGTGGATATACAAGCACACTTTTCATTGACATTCAAGAGTAAGAGAAGGAAGACTGTCCATTCCAGGTCAACCTGCAATCTACGGAAAAATCATTCTTCTGAGAAACAAAAGCAAAAGCAAATACTTGAGATCTTTCAACAGTTACGTATATCTATATGAATGAATGACTATTGCATGTGTGGTGGAGTGCATTGACTCTCTTAACACTAGAGTCACAAGCAGATGTGAGCTGCCTGATGTGTCTGCCAGAAAAAGAATTCAGACATGTGACCATCTCCACGCATTCAGCAGGAAGAGGGAAATGGGAAAGAGGGGAAGGCTTTTTTACATTCTATATCCACAAAAAGCTTCCCTCCATTTTGTGCTTCTCACATCTTCCACACAATCTGGAACTACAGACGGCTTTACTGCATCACATACGGTCACAGTGCCTTTTCTCTACTGTGATTTCTTTCATATACTTGGGATGACTTTTTGTAAAAAAAAAAAAAAAAACAAAACACTTCTGCATTTTTAAAAAAACAAAGACTTCTCTCCGTTCACATTTTTTGAAGGACCCAAACCTACAGGTCATTTTCCCACTTTGCTAGCACAAATTCAGTTGTCTCCAATGTGATTTTACTTATTTCTGCAAAAGCTATCAAGCCAACAAAAGGTTTTTAAAAATTACTTACAAACATTGGGAAGCACACAACTGTGAAATGATTTATAATTTTGTGAGTGATTCAAAGTAAAGTGGGCTTTTCCACACTGTCTACGTATGTAAGACGCCCCCTCTCCAGCGGGAGGGTGTTCATGCATATTAAGGCAACTAGGAAACCTGCAGCCTTCCCCACACTTCTTGCATTCATGGGGTTTCTCTCCAGTGTGAATTCTTCTTTGACTCTGAGGAGAACTGAAACAATGGAAAGGTTCAGCACAGTGGTTACACACATAGACCCTTAGCAGAGTGAGCGCTTTTCTGGGCTATGAAATAGAATAACCACACTGTTTACACACGTGGGCTTCTCCTCAGTATTGACTCGTGCATGACCCTTTCCCACACGGCTTACACTGTGCAGTGGCAGTATTTGTGCCTTGGAAAGTCCCTGAAGGACTGAAAGATTTCCCACATTTTGCTTACATTGTTGCTGTTTTAATCCAGTGAAATACTTTGACAATTTTAACCAAAATGCAAGTTTTCATCCCAGGTCTTATTTCATATGAGCTCTGTACAGTGTGAATACTTTCACACTTCTGAACAAATCATGGAGAACTGGAGGGATCCAAATTCCTTTTCTTACACAGTTTCTTTCTGTGTTCCTGATCTTCATATTCTTTGTGTTGTGAGTTAGGTTTAAGGCACACAGCTAGAGATGGAAGCCAATGGCTATTTTCTACACCCTTTCTTTTACACTTATGTACTTCCAGATACATGTTTTGGCTCACAATACCCTCCTAGTGAAGTTGAAGACTTCTACAAACTGATGATCTTTATAGTCCCAGAATTTTTCATTAGCTGGCTGCCACAAGAAAGCAAAAAATGTATCACCAAGATTTTGTTTATTAATGATTTACCAGTAAAAAATAAATGGTGGTTTTATTATCTGTAAGAATTTTTAATCACATTTGCATTGAATGTTCTTCAACTTGATTTGAGCACAACTCAAAATAAAAACTTCCACATGTAGTAGATCTCTCTCTCTCTCTCTCTCTCTCTCTCTTTCTCTCTCTCTCTCTCTCTCTCTCTCTCTCTCTCTCTCTCTCTCTCTCTCTCACACACACACACACACACACACACACACACACCCCAGATCTGTTTGCCAAGGCCTCATCCTTTTTTTTGTTGTTTTAATTAAATATTTCCTTTATTGACATTTCAAATGTTATCCCCTTTCCTAGTATCCCCTCCGAAAATCCCCTTATCCTCTCCCCCCTCCCCCTGCCCCCCAACCTACCCACTCTCACTTCCTGGCCCAAGCATTCCCCTATACTGGGGCATAGAATCTTCACAGGATCAATGGACTCTCCTCCCATTGATGACCGACTAGGCCATCCTCAGCTACATATGCAGCTAGAGCCATGAGTCTCTCCATGTGTTTTCTTTGGTGGTTTAGTCCTAGGGAGCTCTGGGGTGTTAGTTCATATTGTTGTTCCTTCTAGGGGGCTGTAAACGCCTTCAGCTCCTTGTATACTTTCTCTAGCTCCTTCACTGGGGACCCTGTGCTCTGTCCAATGGATAACCCTGAGCATCCATTTCTGTATTAGTCAGGCACTGGCAGAGCCTCTCAGGACACATCTGTATCAGGTTCCTGTCAGCAAGCTCTTGTTGGCATCTGCCATAGTGTCTGGGTTTGGTGGTTGTTTGTGGGATAGATCCGCAAGTGAGGCAGTCTCTGGATGGTCATGCCTTCAGTCTCTGCTCCACACTTTGTCTCTGTAACTGCTTCCATGGGTATTTTTGTTCTCCCTTCTAAGAAGGATCCAAGTATCCATACTTTGATTTTCCTTCTTGAGTTTCATGTGTTTTGCAAATCCTATCTTAAGTATCATAAGTTTCTGGGCTAACATCCACTTATCAGTGAGTGCATATCATGTGTGTTCTTTTGTGATTGGGTTACCTCACTCCAGATCCATCCATTTGTCTAAGAATCTCATGAATTCATTGTTTTTAATAGCTGAGTAGTGCTCCTTTTGTAAATGTACCACATTTTCTGTATCCATTCCTCTGTTGAGGGACATCTGGGTTCTTTCCAGCTTCTGACTATTATAAATAAGGCTGCTATGAGCATAGTGGAGCATGTGTCCTTACTACAAGTGGAGCATCTTCTGGGTATATGCCCAGGAGAGGTATTGTTGAATCTTTCAGTAGAACTATGTCCAATCTTCTGAGGAACTGACAAACTGATTTCCAGAGTGGTTGTACAAGCTTGCAA
>NC_034607.1:705807-710265 GCF_900095145.1 Mus pahari | reverse complement strand
GACTTCTTCCTTTCCAATTTGTATCCCCTTGATCTCCTTTTGTTGTCTAATTGCTCTGGCTAGGACTTCAAGTACTATATTGAATAGGTAGGGAGAAAGAGGGCAGCCTTGTCTGTTCCCTGATTATAGTGGGATGTAGTAGACATGTCTATGTCACATTTAAATATACAGTTTAGTACCCAATTCTGTGCACAATTTTGGTAGGCAATACTAATGATCAAAGTAATTTTGAATTTTGAACTACTTTTATGGCCCCAAAGAGATATCTTAATATAAAATAGTCATAAAGAAATCCCATTTTATCTACTATATATCTTATATGCAGAACTTATAGATAAGTCACTATTTCAATTTTAATATTGTTCATGAAACATAATTAGTATATATAAAAGATGAATAAAATGTCATTTTTGCCATTATGATGTTACATTTGTTTCTGTTACCAGAATATCTGGAATATTTTAAGACTGCTAATGCTGCCTGGTGGTGATGAAACATGCCCTTCATTCCAGCACTTGGTAGGAAGAGGCAGAGACAGTCAGATCTCTGAGTTCAAAGCCAGCCTGGTCTACAGAGCAAGTTCCAGAACATGCAGGGCTACACAGAGAAACCCTGTTTGAAACAAAACAGGGTTCCAGAAGCTAAACATGCTTTCAGTCTTAGAGAGGACTTCCTGAGCTTTAACTGAGTTTTAAGCTGTATGTATGTATTTTTATCTTTTGCTTCTCTATTAAATATCTAATTGTACAACAAAACTTAAGGAACATGGCACATGGCTATCCCTCAGAATACAAATTATCTTAGTTTTCTCTGGAGATTGTCTTTTCTCTCTCTCTTTCTTTCTTTTAATTGTTGTTGTTGCTGGCTTTGTGAATTTCATATCATGCACCCAAGTTCCACTCATCTCTCCACCCCTTTGTATCAGCCCTCCACACTTGCAACCTCCCCCAAAATAAAATAAAATAAGATAGAATCATCATCATCATCGTCATCATCATCGTCATCCTCATCCTCATCTTGTGGGAGCTGTAGTATGTCACACAGCTTCCCACTGTCCACATATCTTTAAAAACAAATGTTCATTGCAGTGTTCAAGGTCTCCAGGTTTTACTACATTATCAATACTGGATCCTCACTGGAACTGTTCTCACATATACTGTTGTTGCCCTATGTCATGGTGATCCCACAGCTTTGGATCTGCAGGACTGACTGTTTCATGAGCTCCAGCAAATCATAGGTGGGGTAAATCTTGGGATAGGCCAACTCAAAACCCTGAATCTAGACCTGGGAGGTAGCTGAGTTGGTCAGCTCTCCCACTGTCCTTCACCAGCACCACAAAGGCAAGCTCTCCAGCAGTGCTGTGGCTATCTCTCCCAGTGTAGCAAGGGGTAGGATCAGCTCTCCTCCTTCATGTCCTCTGGGTTGGCTCTCAAGAGGCACAGGGCTCAGTCTGCCGAATGCTGCAGCTGGCGAGGAGCAGCGACAGCTCTCCCTTTTTCATGACCCTGGGGTCAGCTCTCCCACCTGCCACAGGTGGCGATGAGTGGGGGTTAGAAACCTTGTTTTAAAGATAGGACAGGAATCATACAAAGATTGTATCCTAACTTAAAAGCACCTTTAGAGACCTGTTTCCTTGGTCAGTTCATGCTACGTGTCTGCCTTTAGTGGATGACCTCCATCTTTCCCAGCCCTAGCAAGCATGGTTGTTTATATCCCAGAATGGAACTATACCTCGTGGTTTCTCTAAAATTGTCTAAGCACAGACAATTGCCAACCCCAAGCTCCAGGTTTAAAGTTAGCCTTTGCTGCAGGTGTTACGGAGTTTTAACCACATCTAACAACGGCTAAGCCAACGATTCCTCTAATTTCTGATCTTGGACCTAGACTTTAAATCTGAGACTTGTCTGCTTTTCTCGCACTTCCCAAGGAAGCCCACACTCACATCAAGCATGTTCTAAGCCTCTTTCCCTGTGCACGCCTAGCCCAGGAAAGAAGTGAGGGAAACCAGAGAAGACAAAAATTTCTTTCTGGGACCTCCACATTGTTGTGAAATAGAATGTGGCACAGGAATACCTGGTGGAGCCCACACCAAGGTGTGTCCCTGAGTGATTATTCCATGCAACAATTTGGTATAAAGGAGGGTTACTGGGACCAGGAGAAAGGAGTCAGTACCTGGGAAAGGGTTGAGGCAGACAAGTGGACATGGAGACAGGCAAACAGATGGGAACAGAGCCATGAGGGCAGAGAAGCAGCATGGTGGTGGTGGTGGTGGTGATAGTGGTGGTGGTGGTGGTGGTGGTGGTGGTGGTGGTGATGGTGGTGGTGGTAGTGNTGGTGGTGGTGGTGATGGTGGTGGTGGTGGTGGTGGTGGTGGTGGTGGTGGTGGTAACATCAGGTGATGATGTAAGCAGTTGCTAGGGCCCTGGGAGGAGCCTAGTGGAATCTTCTAAGCTAACACACGTACCCTAACTTCTTCTCCTTCCAGTATGGAAAGCTCCCTCTTCTATAGGCTCATTAGTGGACAAACCCCACCATAGCCAATTGAAATGCTTTAACCTGTGGTGCCTTTTTGTGATGCTTCCTCTAACATTAGCTGTGTGGTATTTGCAGAACACCAACTAGGTATCCCACAACTCAGTTCTGACAGAACCCAGATTCACCACAGTCCCCAAGTAACTGGGGATGGTTCCTGTCACACCATTGCCACGGCAGTCCAGAGATGCTCTCCTGTGTCTGACCACAGGTGCCCCTGTCTCCAGGCACGATGAATCACGTCCTGGGCCAGAAAGACGGCTCAGCAGATAAAGGCAACTGCCATGAAACTTAACGATTTAAGTTCAGCTCCTTGGGACCCACATGTTGGAAGGAGGACTGACTCCCATGGTTGACCTCTGATCTTTACACATGTCATTCTTAAGCCCCTCCCCTCAAGTCAATTAAAATGTAATACATTTGAAAAGGTTTATTTTTTTACTTATGTGTATCTGTGCTTGCATGCTTTTTTGTGTACCACATGTGTGTAAATTCCTGATGCAGCCAGTGGGAATCTGGTGCCCTGAAACTGGAGTTACAAGCAGTGTAAGACTTCATGGGTGGTGCTAGGAACTAAATGCATATCTTCTTTTAAAAAATGCTTTTAACAGTTGAATCATCTATCCAGCTCTAGTTAAAAACATTTAAAGATGGTATCCTCAATAACCTCATTAGCATATGCTCATTTTTTTTTTTGTCTGAAAGAGGTATACAATACCCAAAACTCCTTAGAAAATTCCACATGTTTTAGTACTCTGCAGAAATTGGGACAAATATCAAATACTATTATTTTTAATTATAACCCAGATAAATTCTCAAAATCATAAATCAAAATAATCTAAAAACTCTGAGAGTTGGAAATTTAGCTAAATATTGATTGATGCTGGTTGTAGGTGCCACAGTAGCTAAATATTGATTGATGCTGGCTGTAGGTGCCACAGAAGCTCACCAAGATGCTAAGCCTTCATTTTCCAAAGGAGCAGAGTGGTTCAGGCTTCCTGGAAAAGACTGACACCCCAATTACTTTATTCAAACATGATACAAGGTTAATTGGGATTAGGAAAGGTTGCAGCTGCCATAGTCCTCTTGCTCTTGCTGCCCAAGAGAGCAGACACAAATCTCAGCGCCCTTTGACCATGATGTCATAATACAAAGAAAGAACTTCCGGGTTGCCAGGAGCGGTTAGAGTCAAGGCTGGTGCAGCTGCAAGCTCTCACATAGCGTGAAGATTCTCTAGAAATCTCTTTAAGGCTCAAACGGTCTCGAAACAATTTCTCAGCTTCTATTAACTAACCCAGACATAGCATAAGCTTTGCTGAAACATTTCATTTAAAGCCAGACACAAAGGCTTTACACAATACATGTCACTTAAAGCCAAATATAAGGACTTTAATATACATTTCATTTAAAGTCAAATATAGAGGGAAATGTATGCCCAACAAACCCTTTACCTCCAATTTACATTCGATTATGTTTTTTGCATCATAGCAGTAGTAACCCTAACTAGGTCAGGTGCTAAATGAGAACTGTCCAGAAGATGGCCCTACAGCAAGCTGAGCTGTGGCCACAGAAACTACAGCATCTGTAAGTATTCCTGCACACTGCTCCCAGTCTTTCCAGTGCTACAGAGCTTCTCTGGCTGGTCAACACTCCTGTAGTAGTTCCGAACAGCCAGAGGCCGCACTCAGGGAAGGACAAGTGTCCTGGGAACACCCAGGGAACATTTCCCAAACTCTCCACAGGCTGAAAATGGTCTCCAGTGTGACCTCAGGCCTCTGCTTCTCACTGCACAAATGCCAAAACTGAGTCAAACGAAGACAAGATATTCAGTCTCAAT
This sequence comes from Mus pahari, assembly GCF_900095145.1. Taxonomy (NCBI): domain Eukaryota; kingdom Metazoa; phylum Chordata; class Mammalia; order Rodentia; family Muridae; genus Mus; species Mus pahari. The sequence goes on along the minus strand of NC_034607.1, from coordinate 705,896 downwards.
CTCTCAATATGAGACCCAGAGAGTACTGGCTCTCCCGCTCTTCTCTCTCTCTCTCTCTCTCTCTCTCTCTCTCTCTCTCTCTCTCTCTC
>NC_034607.1:698793-704767 GCF_900095145.1 Mus pahari | reverse complement strand
CTGTACCAGTACCATGCAGTTTTTATCACAATTGCTCTGTAGTACAGCTAAGGTGAGGCATGGTGATTCCACAAGAGGTTCTTTTATTGTTGAGAATAGTTTTTGCTATCCTAGGTTTTTTGTTTATTCCAGATGAATTTGCAAATTGCCCTTTCTAACTCCTCAGAAACCAGCGGGAGCTCCCCTCCTGCCCTTTTTTCTCAGCTCTTCTGTAGCCCGCCCTAGGGCCCACCCCCACCCCACCCCACCCCGACTCTGTTCTCAGTTCTTCTGTGGCATCCAACAGAGTCTGCAGTGTCCAAGAGTGAGAACCTGATGTCTTTAGCCTCTGTGCAGCAGGGGACAGCCTTGTCTAATCCCTGATTTTAGTGGAATTGCTTCAGGTCTCTCTCTCCATTTAGTTTGATATTAGCTACTGGTTTGCTGTATATTGCTTTTATTTTGCTTAGGTATGGGCCTTGACTTTCTGATCTTTCCAAGACTATTAACATGAAGGAATGTTGAATTTTGTGAAATGCTTTTTCAGTGTCTAATGAAATGAGCATGCAGTTTTCCTTTGAGTTTGTTAACGTAGTGGATTATGTTTTTGGATTTCCATACATTGAACCACCCCTGTGTCCCTGGGATGAAGCCTACTTGATGGTGGTGAATGATCATTTTGATGTGTTCTTGGATTCAGTTGGCAAGAATTTTATTGAATATTTTTGCATCAATGTTCATAAGGGAAGTGGGTCTGAAGTTTTCTTTCTTTGTTGGATCTTTGTGTGGTTTAGCTATAAGCATAATTGTGGCTGCATAGAACTAAATGAGTAGGTAGTGCTCCTTCTGTTTTTATTTTGTGAAACAAATTTTGAAGAGTATTTGTGTTCTTTGAAGGTCTGATAGAATGCTTCACTAAACCCATCTGATTCTGGGCTTTTTTGGTTGGGAGACTATTAATGACTGCTTCTATTTATTTAGGGGTTACGGGACTGTTTAGATGGTTTATCTGATCCTGATTTAACTTTGCTATTTGGTATCTGTCTAGAAAATTGTCCATCTCATCATAATTTCCAGTTTTGTTGAGTATAGGCTTTTGTAGTAGGATCTGATGTTTTTGTTTTGTTTTGTTTTGTTTTGTTTGGATTTCCTCACTTTCTGTTGTTATATATCTCCCCTTTCATTTCTGATTTTGTTAATTTGGATACTGTCTCTGTGCCTCTGGTTAATATGGCTAAGGGTTTATCTAGCTTGTTGAATTTTTCAAAGAACCAGCTCCTGGGTTTGTTTATTAAAGAATCAACAAAAAACTATACAAAAATATAGTTCTTTTTGTTCCTGCTTGGTTGATTTCAGCCCTGAGTTTGATTATTTCCTGATGTCTACTCCTCATGTGTGTATTTGCTGTCTTAGCTGAAGAATCAAAAAAGAAAAAGAAAACTAATGAAGGTAGAGATCCCTGTAGAAGAGGCAGTGGAATGATTGTAAGACCAGAGGTGGTGGATGACTCCAAGAAAACAGTGTTTGCCAGATAGAACATGGCTGGTGCACATAAGAACTCAGAGAGACCATGGCAACATGTACAAGACCTGCATAAGTTCAATAAAGTTAGACAGAAATCCCAGCCCAGGGAAGGGAAAGTGGTGGTAAAGTCCTACTCCTAACCAAGATGCTGGGAGAGGGAAAATTGTTTTTCCTTAATGGAGTGACACAAGAACATCAACTACACTCCAAATGAGGCCCCATATGTGGGAGCAGTTGGCCAACACAAAGCAGAAATTTGTTGTTTGTTTGTTTGATGAGATGATATATGAGGGGGTTTGGAAGACGTGCTTTTCAGCGAGGAGGCTGATTATTTTTATTTTTTTCATTTTATTATTTTGTGTGTGTGCAGGTATATTTTTCCTGCAGGTATGGTTTGTGCACCAATTGCCTGCATGGTGCCCTTGGAGGCAAAAATAGGTCATCAGGCATCGTATCCCCTGGAATGAAGAGTTACAGACAATTGTGAACCATGATGAAGAAAGCAAACCTGAGTACTCCAGAAGAACTTCAAAAGAGCCACCTCCCTAGCCCCACCCTTTAATATTTACCGGTCTGGGACCATCAAAATATCTTGTGTGGGGATACTGAAACATGAGCTATAAATAAATGTACCAAAAGGGAAAGGTGAAAGTAGTGTCTGAGGAAAAACCTTGGTGGGGCCAGGTGCTCTCCAGAGTAGGAACCAGGGCCAACTGTGAAGTCTTCCTGAGAGGAAGGAGATGCTTCTATTGTCACTCAGGATTCAGGAGGCAGACCCACGGATTGTTGGCCAATCAGGGAGACCGTTTGGTGGCTGTGGGAACTGTCCAATGAGGAGTTCCGGTCTTCGGTGACGTAGAAAGCACAACATTTGGGGTGCCATTGTGTGTCCCCGCCATATTGTCGTCCTGTGTCTTTGACTGCGGCCCCCAGGTCTCTCTCCTCGGTATCTCTGTCCCCTCTACTGACAGCAGGAGTCGCAGGAGGTCACCTGGACGCCCGGTGACTGGAAATGGTGCGTGCGCAGGCTGTGGGGAGGAGGCTGCTGGAAGCGGAGGCGGCAGTGGGGACGCGGCCTTCCAGGGCAGCTGAGTCTGCGTCTCATCTGGCTCCGCTGGGCCGCGCTGCCCGGGTCCCTCTGGGTGGAGCTGGGCCAGCAGGCAGGGCTGCGGTCCTGTCCTTTGCTGAGAGCTCAGTGCTGCGGGGTCTCAGGTCAGCTGGGCGCTTGCAGCCCGCGTCGTTGCAGTCTGGGCGGTGTAGGCGGAGAGTCTTGGGGAGCCGTGGGTTTGGGCTCTTTTAAGGGGGTTTGTAGGAAAGCCGCGGGGTGAGATGATCCCGGGTCCTATGCACGTTGTCAAAAAAAAAAAAAAAAGGAAAAAAGAAAAGAAAGTAGGATGCATTTATGTCTGCTCAGTGTCCCAATTTACTTACCAATCAGTCATTTCTTAGCCTTTATCGGCTAGGATTTGATGCGTACACCTGGTTATCCTTGAGAGCTGGCCATTGGCAGCCACGATGCATTTATCCCTAAGTATTACTATCAACAGGCAGGTAATACATGACCATTTCACACAATGGTATACAAAGTGCAGGTTACTGAATGGCTAGGAAATGGTTAGAGGGGCTGAAAAATACGGAGTCAGAGAACTGGTAAGACTTATCAGTGGGGGTGTAGAATGTCCAATGCACGTTCCGAGCACGGGCTGTTCTTAGAAGGCCAATTTGAAGTGAGATGAGGTCCGTGTGCTAGAGCTGGAGGCCTAGGGTAGAGACGGGGCTTTTCCTGTGATAAGTTTTTTGACAAATGATCGATCGGTCAACCAGCTTGTTGCAGTTTCTGTAGTCTCAGGCAGGGGGTTATATCTGGTTAGACTGATGAGTTTTGTGTGTATATGATTTGGTATATTGTCAGCCGTCATTATTAATTTGTGGCTTTATTTGTTCTTTGTTGACATTGATACTCAGAATAAACCAGTGCAGAGTTTTTGCTTAACAAAATAGTCATGTAGGCTTGGCACAGCCAGAATGCTGATAGTTCCAAAAGGGCAGAGTAACTCAGAACAGCCCTACCCTGTTCTCTCTCACATTTCAGTGGCATCTGCTTTTCCTATGAGAAAATTCCTATGGATTTCACTCAAGGGAAGTTTCCTCTAAATTCCATGACTTGTATTCTTAGCCTACGGAGTCTTATAAGTCTCAATAAATGCCTGACTTTCCAAACCCTTTTGACATTGCCAGACTTATTGAAAAGGAAAATTCACGTGCATGGCTTGCTCCGATTGGTCCTTATCATAAGTATTGCTGCCTTGGATTGCTTCTAAACGTTGTTTTAACATGAAAAATCTTCATGACTGTATATGAATGGGCTATTGCAGTAGAATAAAGCCCCACGTGGTAGATTCAAAAGCTTCCCTACAGATAGATGGCCAGAGGGCTTCTCTTGAAGGAAGTTAAAACCAGTGGTGAATAAGGAAGCAAAGGCTAGTTGACTGATGTGAGTTCTAGGCCAGCGTGGTCACATAGTGAGTTTCAGGCCAGCCAGAGCTTGATAGTAAGATTCTGACTCAAAATAAATACATAAAATCTACCATACATAGCAATCACAACTTTTATTTTTATTTATTTATTTATTTTGGTTTTTCGAGACAGGGTTTCTCTGTATAGCCCTGGTTGTTCTGGAACTCACTTTGTAGGCCAGGCTGGCCTCGAACTCACAGAAATCCGCCTGAGCACTCTGGCTCCCGAGTGCTGGGATTAAAGGCGTGCGCCACCACGCCTGGCACAATCACAACTTTTAAAGCGTATCATTATTTGCTGTGTATGGGGGTGGTCTGTGTGTCATGGAGTATGTATGTAAGTCAGAGGACCACTCCCTGGGGTTCATTCTCTCCTCACATCATGTAGGTTCTAAGGAACTATGTCCAGTGCTCAGACTTGCTTACCCAGTGAGGCATCTCACTGGCTCATATCCAGAGTTTTAACTTTTAATTCCTGTTCTATGATAGTACTGTCAATTTAAGGATAGTTGTGAGTACTCAAGTGAAGTTCATTTTGAGGGAACTACAACAACTACTAGCAGAATAGTGTGCAGGAGTGAATCCCAATGAACATCTTGTCTTGGCACAATATAGCCTCTGCGTTTAATAGACTGTGTTCATCCTTTCCACATTATTTAAGACATGAACCCTCCAGGTCTTGTGGAAGCACGAAGCTGGAGGCATGACCTGAAACAGAGGCCACAGAGTGCTACTTACTGGCTTGTTCATTGTGGCTTCCTCAGCCTGTTTTCTTACGCTACACAGGACCATCTATCAGGATGGCACGACCCACAGTGAACTGGATCTTACCATGGCATCATTAATGAAAAAAATGCCCTCAGACTAAGATTCTCCTTCCCAGACGGCTGTGTGATGCACGCCTTTAATCCCAGCACTGAGGAGGCAGAGGCAGGTGGATCTCTCAGAATTCAAGGCCAGCCTGGTCTACAGAGTGAGTTCCAGGACAGCCATGGCTGTTACACAGAGAAACCATGCCTCAAACTGACTCCCCCAAAAGAACCAAACCAAAAACAAAAACAAACAAACAAAAAAATTCCCCTTCCCAGATATGTCAAAATTTGTTAACCAGCTCATTTAGCTTCTGTGTTACCTCAGAAACAAAGATAGCCCCAGTACCTTTCGGGATGCTATTAGACAATGCATTAGGAGAGACAATCTGACAAGCTCTTTAATTAATTCTATAGTCTTTTTAGTCAGAATGGGAGAGACTTCAAACTACCCTGACCGAAAGTGTCAGCGTAGATCAACCTTTATTTAAACCCTCTTGATCCTGGCATTTAAGGAAAGTTGAGTTGTCCAATCCTTGAATGGGTATTAACTCTGTTAATTGATTTTTTAAAAAAATAATATTTATTTTATTTACATGAGTACACTGTAGCTGTCTTTAGACACACCAGAAGAGGGNNTTAGATCCCATTACAGATGGTTGTGAGCCACCATGTGGTTGCTGGGAATTGGACTCAGGACCTCTGGAAGAGCAGTCCCTGATTTTTCTTTTTTTAAGATTTTTTTATCTTAATTTTGAATCATATGTACTAGTGTGTGCCCATGAATACAGGTGCTTGGAGAGGCCAAAGGTGACATCTCTATAGACTGGAGTTACAAACCTGACATGGGTGCTGGATCAAACCTGACATGGGTGCTGGAAACCAAACTCAGTTCTGGATCTTCTCTCTTCTCTTTTTCTCTTCTCTTTTCCCTTCTTCCCTTCTTTCTTCCTTTCCCCTTCCCTCCCCTCCCCTCCTCTCCCCTCCCCTCCCTTCCCTTCTTCCCTTCCCTTCTCTTCCCTTTTCTTCTCTTCTCTCTCTTTCTCCCCCACCCCCTTCTTCTTCTTCTTCTTCTTCTTCTTCTTCTTCTTCTTCTTCTTCTTCTTCTTCTTCTTCTTCTTCTTCTTCTTCTTCTTCTTCTTCTTC
>NC_034607.1:661578-698728 GCF_900095145.1 Mus pahari | reverse complement strand
TTCTTCTTTCTTCTTTCTTCTTTCTTCTTTCTTCTTTTTTCATTCCTCTTAGGCAGAGTCTCTTTGAAGTCCTGTCAATCTTGGAACTTGCTATGTAGATCAAGCTAGCTTTGAACTCACAGAAATCCTCCTGCCTCTGCCTCCAGAAAGCTAGAATGAAAGGTGTGTTCCACCACTCCTGGCCAACAGTATTGCACCTTAATGGAACTGTCTCTTCATTCTTTGTTTGAAATTGTTTTTCTGATCCAGGGCAACTAATAAACTCTGGGAGAGGGCCATTTCTATTTACTTATATACCCACTTGTGAGCCCACCCAGGCCACATGTTTATTTCTAAATTCAGAGTCAGACAGCCTCAATTAAACTTCGTGGAACTCTAAACAGATAAAAAATCAATGACTACGGAAAAGAGATTTGCAATTAAGAAATAGGGATGGAAGGATGAGAAGGCATAAGAGACGGTGTGGGGGAGAATAACCAGAACACATTGTATATGTATGTGTGTCAGCACATATCATGTATGTATGTATGTATGTATGTATGTATGTATGTCATCTTTCCTTAAAGTTTCTCTTGTAGATCTTGAAAAAACAAGATTTCTTTGTATTTATATGCATGTGTGCATGTCTCTGCATGTGCACACACGTGCACAGGTGACAGGGAGGCCAGAGGAGGGCATTGAGTACCTCAGAGCTGGAGCCAAGGCCTAGCAATGGTGATGAACTCGAGTCCTCTGAAAGAGCACCAGTGCTGTTAGCTGTTGAGCCATCTCTTCAGCCCGCCTTACAAATGATTTTGTGATGTAAGCCCTTGGTGCCGTGTTTAAGCTTTCCAATTTGCTCTCACTTCTTTTTAGTTCCGTTTTGATTCTGTCCTCCATATTGAAGATAGGGGAGTGGGACATCACCTAACTTCCTTTCCAATTTTAAAACAGTTCTTACACGCTGTCAGCATGTATGATTTGGAGCCCCAGAAAGCCAGATGTACAGACAGGTACATGCTGTGCTGGTGGGAGGATGGTGGGAGTGTAGATAGGAGGGCATGGTGGAGAGACCTTGGGACACTTGCTGGCTTTCCCCTCTAGGTGAATTTAGTGCTGGGTTTAGGGAGAAACCCTATCTTTAAAAAATGTGATGGAAAGTAATGGAAAAATGCCCGACAGTTTCTGGTCTCCATTCATGCATGCATGGGGCAAATGCAGTGGCATATACATGTTTACATACATGCACACACACACAAGCCAAGTGGTGGTAGCACACACCTTTAATCCCAGTCCTCAGGAGGCAGAAGCAGGCAGATCTCTTGAGTTTGAGGCCAGCCTGGTCTATACAGAGTGAGTTCCAAGACAGCCAGTGTTACACAGAGAAACCTTGTCTCAACAAACAATAAAGTAACAGGAAAAAAAGTCAGAGTACAATTTGGAGAAGCCAGTTTTCTTTTTCTAACATGGATTTTGGAGATTGCACTTAGGTGAGCAGGCTTCTGGGGTGAGTGTGTCTCTCCACCCCATTCACAAAACATTTTCTACAAAAGAAAAATGAGTGAGCCACTGTGAATCCGTGAATCAGAGTTAGAGGTTTGTTTGTTTACTATAATTGGGTCTCTATTTAGCCCTGGTTGTTCTAGAACTTGCTATGTAGACCAGGCTGACCTCAACCTAACCAAGATCCAAGATCTGCCCCCTAAGCGCTGGGTCTATAGGCATGCACCACCACACCCCATTGAGATTTGTTAAAGACATTTGAAGCCTAGAACACGTGTATTATTAGAAAGAGACACTCTGGGCAAAGAATAAGACGTGGCCAAGTGTAGATACAGGTGTTTCAAAGAAGAGAGTCAACTAAGTGCCTTTACTGTGGGTATATGTAGGGTTTTAGTGGCTTTGAAGTTTTATGTTAAGAACCCCATAACTCCTCCATTTTATTAATACATTCTGATCTTTGACAATTTACATACATGTTGATGTGTTCTGGTTATTCTCCCCCACACCGTCTCTTACTCCTTCTCATCTTTCCACCCCTATTTCTTCATTGCAAATCTCTTTTTCCATAGTCATTGATTTTATCTGTTTAGAGTTCCACGAGGCTGTGTGACTCTGAATTTGGAAATAAACCTCTGGGCTTGGTGGACTCACCAGTGGTATATAAGTAAATAGAAATACCCCTCTCCTAGAATGTATTAGTTACCGTGGATCAGCAGAAGTGACTAGGCCTCATTAGCCCTTTCCCTATTCATAGCTGGTTGTTAGGAGGGCCAGGCCCTATTCATAGCTGGTTGTTAGGAGGGCCAGGCTTGTATGGTAGTGCTGAGAACTCATGATTGCCATGCCCCACCTCTTTCTAAATTTTATTTTTTTATTTACATTTGTTTGCTTGTATGTGTGTGATACAGATGTCCATGGAGGCCAGCAAGTACTCTTGGCTACTGAACTTGAATCCTGCCTCACCCATTCCCTTTATAACATTCTTAGATAAATATAGTTTGCTAAGGTTGAAAGTTTAAAGAAATTTCTTTTATAAGCAAAACTATAAGGTGGATTTATCAAGGGCGCTGTTTAGATTGGGAAACAAGAAGTACTAAAACCTGAAAATTATACATAATTTTTATCATGTTTGCACTAAGTATGAAGAATATATTTATTGCCTTTGACAAGACTATCTTTAGAAAAACATATTGGCTCTGCAAGCAAATATAGCTTTATTAGTATTACCTCTAGTTTCTTGTTTACTACTACTGTTAATTATCTTTAATAAGTTCCATTCAGTTTTTATAATTGTTTATAATAAATGAAAATAATTGATTCAATGTTTGTATGTTTGTTTGTTTTGAGGCTTGGCCTCACTATGTACCTCTTGCTGGCCTGGATCTGTCTGGCCTTAAACTCACAGAGGTCCACCTGCCTCTGCCTCCCAAGTGTTGGGATTAAAGGTGTGTACCACCATGCCTAGCTTTCCATTTCTAATTAAGAGTGATCTATAAGAAAGCAGCTACGTGCTTCCAAATATCTTTAGTGAATTCACTGAGGATGTACTAATGTCCCTAACAAGTTGTCACAAGAGATTGCATCCACTCAGACAGCTTCTTTAACATTCATCATGCAAAGAATGTGTTTTCCAATCAGTTAACCTCTGGTGACTACAGAAATATGGCAGAGATGCTGAAATTGTAACAGTAGCATATGGGTGGCATCAACTGTTTGGAAAAGTCATACCATTCTTTGGAGTTAGGTTAAAGAAGAATCCTTCCCAGTAGTAGTTTACATAGACAAAAGAGATAGAATATTTTCTATAGCATGTTTAAGATTATATAGTATCACAACAGTCAATGTTAACTCTCTTGCCTGTGTTAAGTATAGAAAGCTGCTATAAAAAATTTAAGAGGGAGGGACCTCTGTAGTAGAGATTATCAGTTCAAGGGATAATCTCATTTTGCTTTTGCTTTACCAGATATCTCCACTCAGCTGTTAGAATTATTGTATAAAAAAATCAGCATGTATGAAATTGGATGTATGGAATAAAGCCATGACTTGAACACATGTGGAACAAAACATCATATCAACTTCCTATGAATTAAGTCTAGATCTCCAGTATTGTAAGGCTCACCCTTTTTCCTGGAAATATGTGTGGGCTTTTTTAGGAGTCAGTGACCTTGGAGGATGTGGCTGTGAACTTCTCCTTGGAAGAGTGGACTATGCTGAATGCATCCCAAAAGGAGCTCTACAGAGATGTGATGCAGGACACCTTGAGGAACCTGTCCTATATAGGTGAAGGTGACATTCTTCTCTTACTTAGCCAATGAAAAAACAAATGGTTCTTCCACACCACTCCCGCTGCGTGAATTAGATTACAGAAAAGAAACATGTTGGGTTAATAAGTGGTCAGATGGAATCACTTTATACTGAGAATTTAACTAGAATCTTTTATTTATTTCTTTGTTTGTCTATTAGTTTGTTTATTTTTCTGTAGCAGTAATTCATTTTTCTTGGTCTGTATTTTAGGAAACAAATGGGAACACCAAAATATTGAAAATGAGTATGAAAATCTCTGGAGAAAACTAAGGTAATCTGAACCTAGCAGTGTTTCTCCCAGTTCTTGGTGTGCTAACACATTTTACAAAGAAGTAATTCATACAAATAAATCCTGCTTCAAATTGTTTTAATTTCAACAATTCTTATCCAAAACTGCAGACACATTAACCTTCAGCAATCAGAATATCCTAATATTAGTAACAACCAGAGCACCGTGACACCTGCCACGAGTAATACTGATCATGTTCATATGTACTAACTTTACTCTGTCCATAATATTAGTGAAAATGTTGTTTGATATGTTTCTAAGTTTTAGGCATGTGTTGTATATGAAACAAAAATAAAATTTCTTTTTAGAATAGGACCTGTTGTCAAGAGAAGTCATTATGGAGATACAAGTATGTTAGAATCCAACATTGTTTTAGTCACTAGTACATCAAAACTGTATATAGTACTAAATATTGAAAAATATATTTAAATGTGATATAGTTATTCAGCACTTGCCAATAATGAAGACAGTATAACACAACCACCCACAAATTATCTTTTTTTTTTTTATTGTAAATGTCCTTAAACCAGATTTTAAAGCAAATGGCTCAAACATTTTTAAAAAACTATTACAGGGGATATAACTACCACTTCTTGTGGTAAATCATTAGTAAACAATTTTTTAGTAATGAACTTTTTATTTTTTCGCAGTAGTCAGTTGTTGGAGAGACTCTGTGAATATACTGAAGGTCATCAGTGTGCAGAAATCTTTAACTGGACTCCAGAGTGTGCTGTGAACAAGAAATCGTGTCCAGTTCCCCCATATGAAAGCCCTGTCTATGAAGAAGTAGTTATTGGCCATTTATCTGTGAATGTCTCCCCTCATCCTCACCCAGGACACAAACCATTTGACATTCAGGAATATGGAAAAGAATTATATAAACACAGAGAATCTGGGAACGTCTCCAATTCTTCCACGCCTTTTCAGAAACAAAAAAGAACTCACACTGATGAGAAACCTGAAACTAGTCACTGTAAGGAAGAGTCCGGGTGTCTCACATCCAGTCAAAGTGATGAAAAGACCTCCAGTGGAGAACAGCGCTATGGGTGTAAGCAGTGTGGGAAAGAATTCACTTCTTCCAGCTCTTTTCGAAGGCATGAAGAGTATCACAGCCGAGAAAAATCCTATGTTTGTAAGCAGTGTGGGAAAGCCTTCCCCTTTCCTAGTTCCCTCCAAATACATGAACGAATTCACACTGGTGAGAAGCCCTATATGTGTAAGCAGTGTGGGAAGACCTTTGCCCGTTCCAGTTCCCTTCTGACGCATGAGAGAATTCACACCGGAGAAAAGCCCTACGTGTGCAAGCAGTGTGGGAAGGCCTTCACTGATCGTAGTTCACTTCGATTCCATGAAATGATGCACAGTGGCGAGAAACCATATAAATGTACGAAATGCAGTAAGGCTTTTGCTTCCTCAGGCGCCTTCCGAAAACATGAACGAACTCACACAGGAGAGCAACTCTTCGTGTGTTTGCAATGTGAGAAAGTTTTTAGCTGTGAAAGTGCTTTTCGAACACACAAAATAATTCATTCTGGAGAATGTGTATGTAAGCAATGTGGCAAAGCCTTCACACGTCACAGTACTCTTCACATGCATAAAATAACACATACTGGAGAGAAACCCTATGAATGTAACCAATGTGGCAAAGCCTTCACTAGTCACAGTTCCGTTAAGTACCATGAATTGATGCATAGTGGAGAGAAACCCTATGTATGTAAGCAATGTGGGAAAACCTTTAGGTCTCCAAAACAAGTTCAGATTCATAAGCGAACTCACACTGGAGAAAAACCTTATGTCTGTAAGGAGTGTGGGAAAGCTTTTACTTTTCTCGGTTCCCTTCAATACCACGAATTGATTCATACTGGTGAGAAACCCTATCTGTGTAAACAGTGTGGGAAAGCCTTCAGGTCTTCTCGTCAAGTTCAGATACACGAACGAACTCACACTGGAGAGAAACCGTATGTGTGTAAGCAGTGTGGCAAAGCCTTCTTTTCTCTGTATCATTTAAGAAGACATGAGGTAATTCACAGTGGCACGAACCCCTACGTTTGTAAGCAATGTGGGAAAGCCTTTAGTTGGTTTAGTACCTTTCACAGTCATAAACAGACTCACACTGGTGAAAAGCCCTATTTATGCAAGCAATGTGGAAAAGCCTTCTGTAGTCGCATATCATGGAGAAGACATGAGAAAGCTCACACCACAGTGAAGCCCTATGCGTGTGTGCAGTGTGGAAAAGCCTTTCGTTCTCCTAGTTATCTCAAAATACATGAAAGGATCCACACTGGGGAGAAACCCTTTATATGTTCTCAGTGTGGGAAACCCTTCCGTTCTTTTCGGTATGTCAAATCACATGAGAGAAGCCACACTGGAGAGAAGCCCTTTGTGTGTTCAGAATGTGGGAAAGCCTTCAGTTATTATAGCTCTTTCCATAGACACAGAAGGACTCACCAGGCAGTAACCTCGAACACAGAACTAGAAGAGACTCCATAACACCTGTCAGACTGCGTGTGAAGAAAACTTCTGTAAAGGTTAAGCGAGTGAAACACCTGGTTCTTGGGTAAAGAAAACTTTAGGCCAGACATGGTGTGGCACATCCTTAATCCCAACACTTGAAAGGCAGAGGCAGGGAATCTCAGAGTTCAGGGCCAACCTGATCTACATACTGAGTTTCCAGTCACCGATGACTACATAGTGTGACTGTTTCATAAAGGGAAAAAACATGTGTGTCTGAAGAGCAAGTCTGACTGGAAGAGATGGCTTCATTTGGCACATGTGCATATGCTTCCCCAGTAAAATCTTTGCTTGGCAAAGCACAGTAAACTCAAGAGTACCGAGTAGTGGCCCAGTCCTTTCACGGGTTTTCGTTTGTTCATTCCCATAAACATCAGCAGTGTGAAGGACTGGATACAAATTTTTGTTTAAGAATGCCTTAGAAAATGCAAAATCTGAAGAAACTATGTAAATATATTGAACTTACTAGAATTTACTAGGGATTTGTTTCTGTTTATCAGAAATAGTCTTGCCATGTAACCCATTATAAATCTTGTTTCAACCTCTAGAGTGTGGGGGTGAAAGATACCTGCTTCCACATGCCGCATCAGTCATTCATACTTCCCCCACCCCTCTGATTTCCCCAGACATGGTTTCTCTGGTTTTTCTCTGAAAAATCAGGTAGTTTTTTCTTTTACTTTAAGTTATATACATTCACTGGTAGTATACATGTTTGCTTTCTCGAGACATGGTTTTTGTGTTGTACTGGCCATCCTAGAACTCTAGATCAGGCTGGTCTCGAACTCAAAAGAGATCCAGCCGTCTCTGCCACCCTAGTGCTTGGATTAAAGGTGGGTACCACCACCACCCAGCATTTTTTTTTTAAGATTTATTTATTTTTTATTTATATGAGTACACTGCATCTGTCTTCAGACACACACTAGAAGAGGGCATTGGATCCCATTACAGATGGTTGTGAGCCACCATGTGGTTGCTGAGAATTGAACTGGAGACCTCTGGCAGAGCAGTCAGTGCTCTTAACTGCCATCTCTCCAGCCCCTGCCCAGTATTCTTATAGAAACCTTTTTGGACTCCATGCTTCACATTTTTGCTCTAGAATATTATCTCTATTTTAGTTAATTTTTAAAGTTGTGTGTAGATGCATGTGTCTGTATGAATCTGTGCACATCCGTGTAGTTCCTGAAGAGGCCAAAAGGGGTGTCAGAGCCCCTGGGGCTGGTGTTAATGAGTGTGAGCTGTCCCATTTGTGTGTTAGAACCCAATCATGTTCACTGCAAGACTTCTGTGCAAGAAATTGCATTGAGTCATTTCTCTAGTCCCTAGAAAATTATCTTGAAGCTGTGTGAGATGGAGGATTACTTAAGTACAGGAGATGGAAACAAGAAAAAAAAAAAACCTTAGAAAGAATTAAAAACAAAAAGTGCACTAACATTACATTGATTTTAATTTTTATCTTTTTTTTTTTTTTTATCAAATCAGGTAGTTTTTTCTTTCACTTTAAGTTATATACATCCAGGGGTGAGTTGATAATTATTTGTAATATGCCAGGAAGCATAAAAAGTGGCTTGTTTTCAAGCCTTTGAGATTAATGAGTGGAGGAAAAACAACTTTTTGTGAATATTGAGATTGTTTTCTTGCCATTTTTTTAAGACTGTCATTCTCGTCTGAACAAAAAGCACTTTTATAGCATACTTTTTTGTTAACTTTTCTCTCTACCTGATGTTTTTTCTAAGATTTCTTGTCTCCATGCTCTTTAAACTACTTTCAAAACACAGGTTACCAAATGTTAATTCTTGTCTATATAGAAGGTAGGTATAAATGTCACTTATAATCATAGATTGACATCACATTTAGAAGTTGTTTCCATGTCACAAGCTATTCTTATTGTACATGTTTATTTAATAATTTTATCTCATGTAAATGTTGCTTTTCAAGCTTATTTTGTTGTATCTTTGATTTTTATTGTAATTTCTCCTATCATTATACTAAAAGATACATTGGCATTAGTGACTTCTTACAAAGACTAAACACCATGTAATAAATCGTACTAAATCTCTCCATATGTAGTAGCTAAGTATGTCTCATCAGTAAGAACATTGCATAGATGTTCTGGAAGTTCTGGTGTTTAGCTTACAAGGATTTATGGGATTCGTTAGATATAATTAGGTGCCTCTTGAATATACTGAGATATGAGTATAATTCTATATTTGTTAATTGTGGTTATTATTTGGAGGTCCTCAAACAATGCAGTGAAGGAAATTTTAATCCATGAGCATGGCTAGGCACGTTAATGAGGAGAGGGCACTTCGCTCATTTTCATGATTCAGAATGTTTTATGTTTTGTTGGATTTACAGACAACTTTATAGGGTGTCCTTTCCTTTTGTCATAGTGTGGGACTCCTGCCTTCATAGCAGAAGATTGGCCTTTGCTTTGAACACCTGTGTTCTGGACCAGTTTTACCTTTCAGAGTTTCTATACCAACACAATATTTCCTCCAATATATTGGTTGCTAGTCTTAACAAACACAAACGTTCCGAATTACCCATTGGTTATGTTCTGCTAAACGCATGGGAAAGGGTAACCATAGCAAGAAATTGCACTCAACCTATTGAACATTAAACTTTAGGCATTTCCAGGTCTCTTGCATTAGGCCCAGATAGGGGGAAGTAATTTCTTCTGCATATTACTTTTAGCTTTAAATTTAAAAACAATAGCATGTATTATTGAGCAAAGTAATGGTTTTTTGTCATGATATTTTGACAGTTCTACATATTTGACTCACTTCACCCATTTTTTTTTCTGTCTCCCAACCCCTTCCCTCTGCCAATGGTCCTCATTTCCTCCCAAGTAGACCCTTAGAGTTTCATGTCTCTCTTTTGCCTACTAGAGTCTGTGTATGCTAAAGCACAGGCTATGTTGGCTGAACCTGGCTTCTTTCATTCAATATGATTTCTAGTTCCATTCAGTTCTCTCTGTACCAGTATATGCCATCATATATTTGTGGAGGTCAAAGCAGTTTTATGAATCTGTTCTCATGTTCTACCTTGTTGAGGAAGGGTCACTTACTTATGCCATGCTGCACTCTGCAGGCATCTAGCCTGCCAGCTTGTGACTGATTCACCTGTCTACACACACACACACACACACACCCATCTCCCTAAAGGAGTATTAGGTGCTACCATATCTGAATTTTTATGTGGTCCCCAGGGAGCCAGGTTTGCTTATCAAGTACATTTATCTATTGAACCATCTTCCAAGGCTCTTAGGGAGGAAAATTTTATACAACCAAGTGTTCTTTCCTGATCCTGGACATTGTGGTTAGGCACTATGGGTCATTGGGAGTTAGGTGTCAAATGAATGTTCTAGAAGACCTTACAGATCACTGGATCAGATTCCAAGCAGTCAGGAGTCTGATTATTAAGGTATAGTCATATTTGCTTTTATTTTGGTTCTTTTCCTCATCTACATTCTTTCCAATCTTTTTAGCAATTATAAATACAAATAAGTTTAATATAATTCTACTGGGTGTGGTGCCCTTAATCCTAGCACTTGGGCGGTAGAGGCAGAGGCAGGTTGAACCTCTGTAAGTTTGAGGCCAACCTGGTCTACTAAAATGAGGTCCAGGCCAGACAGAGGTGAATAAATTGTAAGTCATTGTCTCAAAAAAGAAAGTCTACTCCTAAAGATGTTTTTTTTTGGGGGGGGAGGGGAGGGGTGGGGGGTTCAGGCTCTTCCTAGACCTGAATTCATTTAGGAGATTGATATCCACTAGTCATTTCCCTTTTTAATTTTTTGTATATATGTTTATTTTAGGCACAAGGTGAGCTGTGTGTATGCTTGCTACGGTGTCCACGAGGAGGTTATGACAACTGTGGGAGCTGGTTTTCTCCAGTTATTTGGGTCATAGTCAATTGCTTGGAGGCAGTTTCTCGTATCCACTGAGCCGTCATCCCAGTCTTGGTCATCTCCTTATAAAGTCAGTAGGACTTTCTTCATGAAGAGAGTGCATAATTAGAAGTTCTTGGTGCAAACTCTCATGTGTGACTCAATGATTCATTATCCCAAGTAATTAAATCTCATGACAAGGAGAATATCAAGAAACAAACACCCTTGGGTAGAGAGGCCCCTTGGTCTTGCAAACTTTATATGACCCAGCACAAGGCAAGGCCTGGGCCAAGTAGTGGGAGTGGGTGGGTAGGGGAGCAGAGGTGGGGGGAGGGTATAGGAAACTTTCGGGATAGCATTTGAAATGTAAATAAAGAAAATAATAATAATAATTAAAAAAGGAGAAAAAAAAAAAGAAACAAACACCCTTGGCATTCATCCAGATTATCGGCATCTCTAGCACAGGATTATTTTAAATGACTGCTTTAGGTGCAGCATGGGCGAGCACCTCAGGAGGATTTGCCCCCGGTCCAGTTAGCTTTACTTAAGCTAAGGCAGTAGCACAATGATGCTTAAGATTTTGCTACAGGGACAAGAAGGTGGATCCTTTCGCTGCCCAGCTACTCTGTCCACAGGGAGGCCTTTCTACACCCTCACCTGAAGCACGCTGGCAGTGATGTCTCCGCCTCTCAGTAATGTCCTCTCACAGAATTCACCAAAGTCACAGTCCTCAGTGGAGCCAGCTTGAGCAGCAGCACTACCTTTGAATACCTGCGTCAGGAGTGATGTTCCCAGCATCGCTCTGGCACTGGGTGATGATTTTCAGGGTCTTGCACAGCTCCGTGGTTCAGTGAACAGGACTGTGTCCCCCAGGAAATTGGGTTTGCTGTTCAAGGATTGCATGCTCCCACAGTTACATTCCTATGTGGCCTGAACCACTGTCCAGTGATCTGCTCTGGGGCTCAATTCCAGTGCTAAGCCTGCCCCTTGAACTTGAGAATGTATGTGATGTTGAGTTTTAACAGCCTGCTTCTCTTAGTGCATTCATATGTTTTCTTTACTTCCTCTTGGTTCATTTTTTGAGTGTAGGTACGTTATAATTCTGTCAAAGGTGGTCAGTGTTGACAGGTCAGTAACATTCAGCCTGCAGACAAAAGTAGAAAATGTTTTAAACATGCAATGTTACAGCCACAGCTAATACCCTGATTTCGTTGTATTTGCGAAGGAAGGCACCCCTCCAACATGCATACACCTCAGGAAGGAAGGGAGGGAGGGAGGGAGGGAGGGGGGAGGGAGGGAAGAAAGGAAGGAAGGAAGGAAGGAAGGAAGGAAGGAAGGAAGGAAGGAAGGAAGGAAGGAAGCTTGAGAGATTACAGACACTTCCTGCTCTTGCAAAGAACTTACATTCAGGTCCTGACACTCAAGGCTGCTCACAACCATTTGTAACTCCAGCTCCAGGGAATTTGATACCCTTCTCTGGCCTCTGCAGACACCTACATACATGTGCACATGCCCACATATAGAAATACACCCGTGCCCGGCGTGGTGGGGCATGCCTTTAATCCCAGCACTCCTACCTGTGATGGTAGGGACTGAGGAATACAGGGAGAACCTGGCAGCCAATGTCTGCTTTGATATGTTAAGTAGGCACCTCATTCATCTGTTCTTGGTTTGAAACCTAACATATATATATATATATATATATATATATATATATATATATATATATTACAATATATTAATAATTTTGTATGGATAATATACAGTGCACATTATTCATTCCTTAATCTCATAATTAATGTATAATATATCAATATAGTAGTATATTGATATATAGTATATAACATAATTAATACATATTAGTAATTAGTGCATTTTTTCTGGGCCTGGTGTTGAATGCCTTTAATGCCAGCATTGTGGAGGCACAGGAAAGTAGATCTCAGAATTATTGACTAGTCTAGTCTACATAGCAAGTTCAGGCCAGCAAGGCCTATATAGTGAGACCTTTCCTCAAAAATCTTTTCCCAATTCAAAAGAAAAAGCCACACTGAACATTAAATGTTCTATAAAACTAATTATAGCGTCAGTGACTGGAGAGGTGGAATGTTGCAGAGTCAAAGCTTAATTATAATTTGTCTTGGGCTATCTTTAGCTCTCTTACTAGCCATTGTTTTTTTGCCTGCTTCTGTGTCTGACCTAATATCCTTGTGATTATCAGGTAAAATCTTTTCAAGTATATTAATTTAGCACACTACTAGCTTCCACCAACCAAATGGCCAAGCATGTGGTCAGGTAGTCCTAGATGTCCCCATTTTCTGTAATCTACCTATCGGATGTTTCCACCAGTATATTTCAAGCCTTTTGACTTTCTTAGCTTTGTTTCTATAAAACACCATAATACTGTTACCACATTGGAACATACTACTGGTGTAACAGAATATACCATGGTCACTCATTTGCCTCCAGAATAAATTACATCTTATCCCATTTGAACTAAGCATTGTACTTTTTGCCTTGGTACATTGCTGAAAGGGGTAGAAGTCTCTTGTAGCAACTGGGTGGAAAGTTAATCCAGATCTGTCTAGATTTCTCTGAGGACACACCTGTCTGCAGTCACCTCTCTCTAACCTCAGTGTTGGTGCTGTAATTCTCCATGCTAGTGAAGCTCGTTTGACAAGCACCCAGCCTTGATTCTCACTCAGAGTTGAGTAGGCTTCTTCAGTGAGAACTAGGAAACTCACACGCAGCTTAGGGCTCTGTAGTTGTCGCTATACTGTGCTCATACGAAAGAGGACGCTGAGGCAGATTGCTCCTTGAGACCACAAGATTTAGTGCCAGGGAGACTGATGGGGTCTAAATTTCTTAGGTCTGTCTCTGTTTTTTGGCCTGTCATTCTCTAAACAGCACACTCGGGGAGTTTGATTGCAAGCCCTAACCTAACCCTAAGCCTCCCTACCATATGAGGTATCTCAGAATCAGCTCTGAGAGATAAGCTACCCAAGACGGGGGAGAGCTGTCTTGTCTCTAGGACTTGGCACGTCTTTCCAGAGAACCTGTTGGAAAGTCACAGACATCTCAGTAGAGCCTGAAATACTGCAGGACAATGCCGTCTGATTAACCCCTAGCTGAAACCATACTTCCCAAAATTATCAGGCTCCCTGTGCAACCAGATCCTAAACCACTAACGACTTTGAATGGCATATCAACCGTCTTTCTTCCCTCCAAGTCACACATTGAAAGACTTCTTTCTCCAAGTGCAGGATCACCTCTTCACCCAAAACCTTAAAATAGATACTCTTGCCCTTTCTGTATAGTCTATTTCCTTTTAGGCCTCACTGTTCTGTTTGACATTAACCTGACAGAAATGAACGTTTTCTTAAACGATCCTTTAGCTTTAACAATATTAAAACAATGAATCCCAAGAAATTGAGATTTCTCTGGGAATCTGGTGTTGGGAGAAGAAAACCCTGGGCCAGCCAGAGCTGATACTCCTGTCTCCTCCAGGAAAGGGATGGACAACCTCACAGAGATGGTGATGGTCCCGTAATGGGTGACGTCACCTCTCATCCCGGACTGCTAAGTATGCCCTGGGCTTTTACTTAAATTTCAGTCTCACTTTGGAAACCCCAAGATAGATTAGTGGGGTCACTGGATCTTCTGTGCCTCTTCCCAACATAGCCACATTGCATAAACTGATTTTTTTTCTTCTGGTTTTCCCTATTAATTTGCATGTTTGTCTTCATGAGGTTAGGTGGCTGAACCTGACTTCTTATAGACTGTGACCTCGAGTTTAGTAACAGCCACCAGGAACAATCTGACTCAGTGTCTCTCTTGCATCTGACCCTCGTATATATCTGCATGGACAAGCTGAGCTGTACAGCACCTCCTGCCTAAACACTATTTGGAGTCAGAGAGGAGTGTGCTTGTGGGGCACACCAGAAGTCACTGGGTCAAGTTAAGGACTGGGTCTTGTTAAAGTGTGAGGACTTTGCTGGTCTGTTTGACCTCTTTCCATAAATTCCACTTTCTCTATGCCTTCAAAAATGTCATTCCTTCATATATGTTTTCTGTGCTATTGACTAAGTATGGATAACCTCCATCCCTCCCTCAAACACACTCTCTCTGTCTCTCTGTCCCTCCCTGTCCCTCCCTCCCTCCTCCTCTCCCTCCCTCCCTTCCTCCCTCTCTCCCTCTCTCCTATTCCAGACCTATGATGCGATGGGCTGTTTCCATAGACACCGAGTCTGGAATTCCCTCTGTGCTTCTGTAACTCCATCAGAAAGGGGAGGAAGCAAGAATTGCCCGCTGAGCAAGTGTCCGGTCGGGAAAGCTGGGACGGGGCTCTGCTTCTGCCCTTCCCCACTGTGGGGCCAGCGAGGCTCTGGGAAACTATTCTATGCGGCCTGGGTAGGCTTGAACCTAACATTTCTAATTTGAATCTCACTGTGGTAGGTGAGTGTGCTCCTCCAGTCGCTAAAGCTTTAGGAGGCGGGTCTGTGGGTTGATGGCCAACCAGGCAAGTTGTTTGGGGATGCATATCCAATGAAATATCCAGGCATTAGGAAGATGGCCGCTACGGATCACTGAAACATCCCCTTTTTGGTCCCCGCCTTATGTGGGGATCTGGATTCTTAGCATCTGTGGAGGGAATCTCCAGGTCTCTCGCCTCCATTTCTGCCTCACCTTCACTGACTGCAGGAACCACAAGAGGATACTAGGACATCGTGCCTCTGAATGGTTCGTGCGGGCGAGTGTGGTAGTGGGGTACAGCTCTGGTCTGCGGAGGAGTCTCCTCTGACTCTGATGAGGCTCAGAGCGGGATCCTCCGGGTGGAGCTGGCCAGAGCCACTGTCCTGTCTCTTGCTGAGCGCTCACTGAAGCAGTCACATCTGGGCTCTCGCAGTGCCGGGTCTATGCAGAATGGGTGGTGTTGACAGAGGGTGGTGGAGACTAGGGTTGGGGGTTCGTGCACCAGAGGAGATAAGAGGTGTGTTGACTCCAGGATCCTGTGCATGTTATTCTGAAACATACAGTGGCATGAATCTTGTTTACACTGTCACGATTTATTAAATAGCCAATAAATTCTTTTTCCTTGACTACAATTTTCCAAGTAAGCCCGATTACGCCTTCTCTCTGGCCGTGGGCAGCCACTGCTCTTTTATTCCAATCTTAATCACTAACATTAAACCACACATTAACATTTCACACAATAATGAACCAATACACAGGTTGCAGAATGGCTAAAAAAGTGTTAGAAAGGCTTGAAAGCACACAAAGCTTTACTGGAATCCAGGCACTGAAGCTAATACGGGGACAAAGAGGGCTGTTGGGAATCGATTAATTCTCATCAATCAACTGAGCCAGAGAAACTGCGCTGAAACCGAGGACAAAGGCGGGAGGGAGTTCTTGCCCTTCTCTTGACAGCTGACCCTGTGATCACTGCCTGTGTGCCACACTCTGGTTTTGGGGTGCTCCTTATATAAATTCAGGTGAGGGGTTGCATATATTGTGGTTGATAAGCTCATGTGTCTAGTGCTTTAGATAAAATTTGGTACATTTTCAGGATTTGTTTACTGATGTCACTTTGCACCTCCTGGAGCGCTGGCAAATGGTAGCTCTTTTCCGTCTATGGGCCCTTATGCTTAACATCCAAGCAAATCAGATTAAAGTTGCTGCTTAACACAATGGAGCCATTCTAGGCTTGGCATAACCTGCAGCATGAACTAACTATAAGCAGTTCCCTGCCTTTTCCTTGTCCTGTGTTTCTCTCATCTCAGTGGCACCTGCTTTTCCAATGAGCCTTGCAGGTTGCTCTAGTTTTATCCTGTGGCTGTAGTAACATACTGACTGAAAGAAAGCAGCATGGCTCAGGAGGAAAGGGTCCTTTTGGCTTATATTTCCAGGTCACAGTCCATCACTGAAGGAACTCGGAGGGGAAGCTCAGGCAAGCACTGGAAGCAGACAGCATGGAGGAATGCTATCTGGCTTATAACCTCATGCTAAAATAGCTTTCTTATACAGCCCAGGACCACTTGCCGAGGGAAGGTTCTTTTCACAGTAGACTGGGCCTTCCCACATCAATTAACTATCCACATGCTAATCTGATCCAGACAATTTCTCAATTGAGATGCTCATCTCAGATAACTATAGACTGTGTCATGTTGACAGTTGAAACTAACCAGGATACAGATTCAAGGGAATCTTCCTCTAAATTCCCTGACCTGTGCTTCCAGGCTAAGAATTCTTAGGACTGGCATTGAATCCCTGACTTTCCAAGCCATCTACCTGGGATAGACAGGGTTGGCCTCTGTCAACATTGTAATTGATTTGGTTTGTTTCTAAATAGTGTTTGAAAATGGAAGTCCTGATGGAGGTAAGCCATGACAGTATTGTAAATGTACTGTGAAAGGAAAAAGCCCTCCGTGTTGGCTTACAAGCTTCTCATAGCGTTGAGCTAAAGAAAGCTGTTCTTTAACCAGAATAAAAAGGAACAGACAAAACATAGGAGAGCCTGATGTGATCAAGGTGCCACCGTTAGCTCCCAGATTAGAACAGTTCGCTCTGAGGTCACCTGTGCTTAGGACAACAGTAAGGACTGGTATGTGCTGGCTCAGGCTAGAAGGAATCAGTCAGTGCTCACACGCCTAGAAGAAAGACACAAACTTTAGGAAAATCTGCCTAGAAGAATATTTTATGTCTCGACCAAGTGTTAAGGCTAAAAATCTGTATTGATCTGTCCAAATTATTTCCCAGAGCTGAGCATGTCAACCAGGTTTATTCTTGTGTGTGTAAACACTCCCTGTAATTCTTACATAGTCTTTTAAGGACTCCAGAATTTGGAGTGTATAGATTCTCACTGTCTTTGTTTTCAGATTTTCTTAATGTGTGATGAAGATTGGTTGGCAACATAAGCATCTAATTATTACCAACTTTATCACATACCCCACATTCAAATTTTAACTCCTACAGAGGTTTTCAATAACCCACTTTGACTCTTTGTGACATGTTTAAGCTTTCTAGCCTTGTCCTCACAGCTTTGTTTGTTTGTTTGTTTGTTGACAAGGTTTCTCTGTGTAGCCCTGGCCATCCTAGAACTAGCTCTGTAGACCAGCCTGGCCTCAATCTGCCTGCCTGCCTGCCTCTGCCTCCTGAGTACTGCGGTTAAGGATGTGTGTGGCACTACACCTGGCTACACTCACAGCTTAGGAAAGTTTTTCCTTGTTGTTATGTACATGCCATGGTCTCCCAGTGGAGGCCAGAGGCCAACCTTTTGCAGTCAGTTCTTTCCTTCCACACTTACATGAGTTCCAGGGTTCAAACTGAAGAGGCCACTGGGCCGTATTTGCTGACCCACTTTCTCTTACTTCTGTTTTAAAAGACTTATTTGTTTGTTTTATGTATGTGAGTACACTGTAGCTCTCTTCAGACACACCACAAGAGGGCATCAGATCCTATTTACAGATGGTTGTGAGCTGCCATGTGGTTGCTGGCAACTGAACTCAGGACCTCTGGAAGAGCAGTCAGTGCTCTTAACCACTGAGCCATCTCTCCAGCCCCCACTTACTTCTTTTTTATGCCTACTTTAGAGCCGTTCTTTTTTTTTTTTTTTCAAAGATTTCTTTCTTTCTAGAAATATATGCAAAAACAGACTCTAGAGCAGTTCTTTACATCAGAACAATACTACCTGAAGGTCCTTTCTCCTTTGAAAGCAGTTCCCTTTTAGCTTTAATGTTCTTGTTCTAAAATTATATCATATTGCTATAATTTTAAATACCTTCTTTTTTTAAGTTGGTCATTACTTTTGTCTTATTTTTTTTTACAGAATTTAGAAAACATTTCTTAATAAAATGGCTTCATGTTTATAGAGATGTATTTTGTTTAAAATTATTAGAGTAAGTGTGCATATGTGAGAAGATGCCCATGGACTGCATGGATCTGGAGTTCCAGGTGGTTGTTGTGGGACACTAAGAATGGAGTTAGTGAGACGTCTGAGTGCTCGTGAGAAAACGCCAAGAAAACAAGACAAGAATAGGATCTGACCCCAGTTTCCTCAAAAATGCGAAATTGATATTGGAGTGTGTTTTTGTGTCCCTCTCAGGTGTAACAGACAGGGTGAGGTTACTTCACATTGTTCATTACAACTGTCTACTGTTATTTGTTTATGTGTCTACAGAAACACATTTTGCCATGAGCGGTTTGTCCACCAAATGCGACTTGTCCGTGTGATCGTACAATTTACACATGTGACTCCTCTTAACCCTCAGAGTAAAAATTGTCTGATGCTCTGAATTAAGTTGGCTATTGCATGAGACTTTAGTCTGCCTCATTTATTGCCCCATTCTCCCAGCTGAAGAAGCTCTATATACTACACATGGCATTAAAACAAAAATATATCCTGTAATATTTTTGTGTTTTTCAAAGAAACCAAAACTCCAAAATTGTCAGTACATTCTAGTTACATCATGAACTAGGAACTAGTCGGAATAATTTAACTTATTCATCTTCTGAGTCGTTCTGTTTTTGCATATACCATATAAAAATGCAAGCACATGTAGATAATATTTATATTCATGTAACTATATATATGAATTTAAGCATGAACACTTTACAGATTATCTTTTAAACACTGTTGTTTTGTAGTATCCAATGACTCTTCCTCCAAGCCTGCTTTGCCTCTTTTGGTTTTTAGCCTGGAAGTTAGGATCAGGCTGGTCTTCAGCCCCCCAGGATCTCGCTTCTGCCTCTTCAGTCACAGGATTTAAGGCGTGTGCCATCAGCCCAGCCCAAACCTGGACATTTTAAAGACAGGATTTTAGTATTAACAGTGTAGAAAAGTTACAACTTCATTAGCCGTATCTGTAAGTAGTAACAAGTTTTTAAATTGAAATTTTGTTTTCATTTTAACTACTATGGGGGCTATGATTAGAAACTTGGGTGAGAGGGAAAAAGTTCACATTTTAATTTATAGTTTTGGTTTTTTATAGTAGAGAAAGCCTACATATTCAGGTGAAAGTTCTCATACCTTGAAAGTTGTAAGCTAAAAGCTATCTTTAACATGTAAAATATTGGGCTGGAGAGATGGCTCAGTGGTTAGGAGCGCTGACTGCTCTTCCAGAGATCCTGAGTTCAAATCCCAGCAACCACATGGTGGCTCACAACCATCTGTAATGGAATCCAATGCCCTCTTCTGGAGTGTCTAAAGACAGCTATGGTGTACTTGTATAAATAATAAATAAATAATGTTTTTTAAAAAATGTAAGATATCTCTGAATGTGCTCAATCTCATCCAACCTTGGAAGCTAAGCAGGATCTAGCTTGGTTAGCATTTGGATGAGATTCCATCTGGGAATATGGTGCACTGCGGGCTCTTTCTTTTTTAAAAAAGTAAGATATTAGCAATAATTTATTTTGGGTTACATTGTTTAAAGAATATAGTTTACAACCAGGTTTAAAATGCAATGAGTCATCTGTTGTGAAGTAGATTCCTGAGGGATGGCGTTTGTCTGCATTGGCTATGAAGCACCTTGACTGGAAACGTCAGGCCGTGTCATTTCATGATTTTGACCCTAAGGAAGCAGTATTTATTTTCTTTCTTTCGTTCGTTCTTTCTTTCTTTTATTTTTATTTTTAAATTCACTTCACATAGTTTTCTATCACAGCCCCCAACCCTCCTTCTCAGCCCCGCCCTTACAAATCTTTCCCCCCACTGGCCCCTCCTCTTCTCCTCAGAGAATGGGAGCCCCACTTGAGTACCACCTCACGCTGGGGCATCTAGTTCTAGTAGGACTAGGTGCATCCTCTTCCACTGAGGCCCAACCAGGCTGTTCAGTTAGGAGAAGGGGATTCAAAGGCAGGGAACAGAGACAGAAACAACCTCTGCCACACGTGTTAGGGACCCCACATGAAGACCAAGCTGCACATTTGCTACAAATGTGTAGGGGGGTCTAGGTCCAGCTCCTGCGTGCTCCTGGGTTGGTGGCCTAGGCTCTGTGAGCCCACATGGTCCCAGGTTAGTTGACTCTGTGGGTTTTCTTGTGGTGTCCTTGACCCCCTCCGACTTGCTCACTTCTCTCCCCGACTCCCCAGGTTCCGCCTGATGTTTGGCCGTGGGTGTCTGCATCTGCCTCCATCCATTGCTGGATGAAGCCTCCAGCTAGTCACCAGGGTGGCTGCCCTCCCCTCGCCCTGATTTGCATTCTCACTTCCAGCCCTCTCCAGCCTCCTTTTTTCCCCATACCTGATCATCATCCCCTTTCTTCTTTCAGCTCCTGTCCTACCCAGTTGCCTCTCTCTGTCCACCTTCAATGACTGTTTAGTTTCCCCTAAGTGTGAATCAAGCATCCTCCTTGGGGACCTTATTTCCCAGTTGTATTGGGTTCGTGGATTGTAACATGGTTGTCCTGCACTTTATGGCTAATGTCTACTTATAAGTGAGTGCGTGCCATTCATGTCTTACTAGCTTTGAGTTACCTCACTCAGGATGATATTCTCAAGTTCTTTCCATTTGTCTGCAAAATTCATGATGTCTTTGTTTTAATAGCTCATTAGTGTTCCACTGTGTAGATAGATGTACCACATTTTCTTTATCCATTCTTCAGTTGAGGGACATGTAGGTTGTTCTCAGTTTCTGGCTATTATAAATAAAGCTGCTATGAGCATAGTTGAGCAAGCGTGCCTGTGGTACAGAGGAGCATCTTTTGGGGATATGCCCAGGAGTGGTATAGCTGGGTCTTGAGGTAGAACTTTTCCCAGTTTTCTGAGAAACCACCAGATTGGTTTCCAAAGTGGTTGTACCAGTTTGCACTCCCACCAGCGATGCAGGAGTGTTCCCTTTTCTCCATATCCTCAAAAGCATGTGTTATCTCTTGAGTTTTTGATCTTAGCCATTCTAATGGATGTAAGATGGAATAGAAAAATTGTTTTGATTTGCGTTTCCCTGTTGACTAAGGACATTGAAGATTTCTTTTTTCTTTTTCTTTTTCTTTTTTTTTTTTTAGACAGGGTTTCTCTGTGTAGCCCCAGCTGTCCTGGAACTCACTTTGTAGACCAGGTTGGCCTCGAACTTAGAAATCCGCCTGCCTTTGCCTCCCAAGTGCTGGGTTTAAAGGCATATGCCACCACGCACAGCTGAAGATTTCTTAGAGTGCTTCTTGGCCATTTGAAATTCCTCTGTTGAGAATTCTCTGTTTAGGTCTGCACCCCATTTTTAAATTGGGGTACTTATTTTTATTTAGACTACTTATTTTTATTTGGAGTACTTATTTTCTTTAACTAGATGTCATAGGAAACATACTGTGTCTCTGTTTGCCTTCTTAGTGGTTGCTGAAGTTTCCTGGCCCTTTCAAAAGGGAAGCCAAGCCTGAAGTGGGGGTGGGGGGGATCCAGAATCTGTTTTCTTTTCCTCTCTCTTTTTTTTTTTTCCTGTTTTCTATAACATCTCTAATTCTTCCTGCCTTTTATACTGTCTCACTTATCTTTTCTTTTTTCACACTGAAACAATGTCTTACCTCTGGATAAAACTAGTTCATAATCTTACACCCCCCTCTGCTTTTTCTTTAAAAGCTTTATTTTAAAGACATGTCCTCACTGGGACAAAACCATATCCTCATACCATCATCCTTTTAACATCTTCCTCGAGAGCATCGCAGAGCGACACTCAGGCTTCCATGGTGATATTCCAGTGCTGCTGCACATTGCCTGAGCATTGATGCCCTGGGAGACTCTTAATTTTGCATCTTTCATTTCTTTCAAGTCAGGACTATGTGGATGGCACTCCCAAGGCTTGCTGCAGATTCTGATGGAGCCTCTGCCAGTTGCAGCTTAGTGCTCAGAGGCATTTCCTGCTGTCCTAATGCCTCCAGAGAAAATTTTGGTTTAAAGGTGCTAATCTCAAATTACAGCTCCATTCTCAGCCTTTGTGTCTTGTAAATTGTAGTAAACATGTCCCCTTAAATGAACTGTTTGACTTATTCAATGGATTTTCTAACCGAAAGCTTAAGACGCCCCTATATTCCTCTTGTATAAATCATAGTGCACGCATGCACGCACGCGCAGTTTATTAGAGTGACTTACAGCCCCTGGAGCCTGTTATCCTAACTGCCGAGTCACCTCTCTGACTCTGCACCATAAGTCTTACTCGATTTTTATTTAAGAATACTCCATAGGAAAGCAGGAACACACTTCCAAATTTAGTTTATGGTGAATCGCAGAGTATATATTCAGAGAATATATTCAAGTCCCTCACAAGTGGTGAGAAGAGTGATAAATACCTACTTGTCTTAGTCACTGTTCTAGTGCTGTGAAGAGGCACCATGACCAAAGCAACTGTTTAGTGGTGTTTTTCCTCCCATGCCCCTGTTCCCAGAAATAATGAGTTTGAGACTCAATTATGTTTACAAACACCTTGGCTGTAAGCTTGGGCTTGTTCTCCAACTACATCATAACTTATACTCTGTTTATTCTAATCTAAGTTCGGTCATGTGGCTAGTTACAGTCTGCTCAGATCTCATGTGTCTGTGCCTCCCCATCCCCACCTGCACAAGTGCAGGCCTAGCTCTATCCCAGAATCCTTTATGTCTACCGGATGCCTCACCTTCTATTCTACCCTTTCCTGTGGGCCATAGGTTTTTTAATTGACAGGAGGTGTATCCATACAGTGCACAAGAGATTCACTCTATACAACTCTGGTTTTGGTAAGACAGGAGGGTGCTAAGAATGGAACTCCAGTCCTTTGGAAAACTATCCAGTGCTCACAACCAGAACAACTATTTTTCTAGGCAAGTTTTCTCCGTGTAGTCCTGGCTGTCCTGGAACTCGCTGTGGAGACCAGTCTGGCCAGAAACTCAGAAATCGACCTGTCTCTGCCACCTGAGAGCTGAGGCATGTGCCACCACTGCCTAGCTAGAACCTGCTTCTTAAAAATTCCTTATTCAGAAAATATGCTGAGTCTAACCAAATAGGTTCTCTCTGATAACCATATGGAAATGCAGTATGTATTCAGGAAGAACAAGTGATATAAAGGTCACAGATTGTTGACATAAACTGTTTAAGAAAGCCACATCATTTTTATAGTTATGTATGGAGGAGTCACTCTTAATCATAGTTCCCAGATACCAAAAGAAATAGGGCTTTTTCCTTCAGCATTTATAAGAATATGTAGTCTTGGTACAGCAAACATCATATTTTCTTTGGGGGGGGTTAAATAATCCAATTTCTTATAAAAGTTGTTACAGTGACCCAGTGAACAAAAACTTATGAGGGAAAAGTTGTCCTATCTGCTGCTGTTTTACCAGATTGTTCCAGTCTACTGTCAGAATTGCTGCATTAGAGAATCTTAGTATGTATGAACAGTTTAAGAGTATGGTGACCAAGAAAACTTGCATATGTGTAACTTGGAATATGATGACATAGTAAGTTCTTATGAAACCTAGGTCTCTGGTAACAGGAAGTTCATCGGTGTGAAATTGTATGTGGGCTCTTTCAGGAGTTGGTGACCTTTGAGGATGTGGCTGTCCACTTCACCATGGAGGAGTGGGCTCTGCTGGATCTATATCAAAAGGAGCTCTACAAAGACGTGATGAAGGAAATATTGAGAAATGTGGTTTCCATAGGTAAAGACATTATCATCCTCATAATAGGTCATTCATCATTGCTGCTGCAGAAGCTGGGATATGGTAAAGAGCTATTTGGTTACACTTACCTGGCAGGGAGACACCACAATCAGGGGAATGCTTTCCTAGAGTGAGACTCATCCACTGTTCGGGGTATGTGCTGACCCCTGAGATTTCCCCAGATGCAGAAAACCTGAGTGCATGATTGGAGGAAGTGGGGGACTGTGTTCTCACTGTGACCTGAAAAAGGGGGAAGTGGGTAAATATGTGAGTGGGCTTACTACACGAATTTAGTTGGACTCTACTGATGTTTGTAGTGTAATATCATGATTCACAATGATTTATCTTAATTTGTATTTTAGGAGACATAAGGAAACACCAAAAGATTGAAAACGAATACCAAAATTCTGGGCGAAAACTAAGGTAATCCAAGCTCCTCAAGGTTTGTGGTGTCAGAACATTTTATCAAGAGATAAAAGACACAAATATATCAAGCTTCAGTCTGAGTTGATCTCAGGAAATTGCCACCAAGATTGCTGATATGTTTCATGTCATCAGTGAGAACATCTCAGATATTCGAGTGTTGGAAACGATGGGAGTATCCTGAAGCCAGGAGAGAACTTAATCATACTTCACATGTACAAACTTTACACCATATACATTATGGAAAATGAAGTATGAATTTATCGACCGTCTTAGCTAGGGGGTGCATATGAAACAAATCCCAGAGAACTCTTTTACACAAGAACTAATAGATGAGATAACATGCATAGGTAGGGGTGGGGTTTAGTCAAACACAGATGGTTCTTTGATTTAGGTGCCACTCAGCACTTCAAAGTGAGACTCTATCGCAAAAAAAAAAAAAAAAATCGCCTCAATGTAGATATCTGTCTTAGGGTTTCTATTGCTGTGAAGAGACACTATGACCACAGCAACTCTTTTTTTTTTCCTGGTTTTTTTGAGACAGGGTTTCTCTGTGTAGCCCTGGCTATCCTGGAACTCACTCTGTAGACCAGGCTGGCCTCGCACTCAGAAATCCACCTGCCTCTGCCTCCCAAGTGCTGGGAATAAAGGTGTGTGCCACCACTGCCCAGCTCACAGCAACTCTTATAAAGGAAAACATTTCACTGGAGCTGGATTACAGGTTCAAAGATTTAGTCTGTTACTGTCATGGCGTGGAGGCATGGTGGCATGCAGGCAGATGTGGTGCTGGAGAGGTAGCTGAGAGTTCTGCATCTGGATCTGCAGGCAGAAGGAAGAGATAGTGATGCCAAGCCTGGTTTGACCATCTCAAAGTCCACCCAGCGACACATTGCCTCCAACACGACCATACTTCCACTATTGACATCCCCTATGAGTTTATAGGGGCCATTTTTACTCAAACCACCACAACATTAAGTAGTTCAAAATACATGATTTTGTCATCAGTATTGTACATCAAATTGTGCACAATATTAGTATTGAAATCTCTGTTTAAATGTGACATACATTCGGTATTTGCCAAACATAGAAACAATATAATACAGCTTGTCATTGTGGGGTTTTTTCTTTTCAAAGATTGATTGATTGATTGATTGATTGATTGATTATATGTAAGTGCACTGTAGCTGTTTTCAGACACTCCAGAAGAGGGCGTCAGATCTTGTTACAGATGGTTGTGAGCCATGTGGTTCCTGGGATTTGAACTCAGGACCTTCGGAAGAACAGTAGGGTGCTCTTATCCACTGAGCCATCTCACCAGCCCTGTGGTTTTTTAAAAAAGAATTATTTATTTTTTATTTATATGAATACACTGCAGCTGTCTTCAGACACAACAGAAGAATGTATCAGATCCCATTACAGATGGTTGTGAGCCACCATGTGGTTGCTGGGGATTGAACTCAGGACCTCTGGAAGAGCAGTCAATGTTCTTAATCACTGAGCCATCTCTCCAGTCCGTCATTGTTTTTTATACCATTATGCTTCTTGCTTTAATCATAGCTGTCCTCAAATCATGCTGCATAACATCCAGTCAAAATATGTTCAAAATCATCAGAAAGTATAAAACTAATATTTCTACTAGTAAATTATTAATAATCAAAAACTGAGCAATTCACTTTTTCCTTTCTTACAGATGTCAGCTTGTGGAGAAACTCCGTGACTGTAAAGAGGGTCATGAGTGTGCAGAGATCTTCAAACTCTCCACAGAGGGCACTGGGAACCATAAATTTTATCCAGGAGTACATATATGTAAAAGAAATGGGTTTGTTAATGTACTCATTGGCCATTTAGCTCTAAATGTGCGGCTGAAACCTAGGCCAGGGCAGAAGTTAAATGAAGTTCGGGAAGATGGAGAGAACGTGTATTCTAAGGAATCCGAGGGCACCTCCAGCTCTTCCCCGTCTCCTCAGAAGCATCAAAATGCTGAGCCTGCAGAAAAACCTGATAAAACCAAACAGCCCGATGAAGACCTCAGACCTGGTCAGAACCCTGAAAGGACTCCTGCTGAAGACAGACACCACAGATGTCAGCAGTGTGGGAAAGCTTGCACTTCTCTCCACTCCTTGAAGAGGCATGAACAACATTACCATGCAAAGAAATGCTTTAAGTGTAAGCAGTGTGGGAAAGCCTTCCCTTTCCCAAGTTCCCTACAAGTCCACGAAAGGATCCACACTGGTGAGAAGCCCTATGCGTGTAAGCAGTGTGGGAAGACCTTTGCACATTCCAGTTCTCTCCTAAGACATGAAAGAATTCACACTGGCTCCAGTCCCCATGAGTGTAAACTGTGTAGGAAAACCTTTACTCGTTTGAATTCGCTTTTAAGGCACAAAATAATTCATACCGGTGAAAAGCCCTATGTGTGTAATCAGTGTGGGAAAGCTTTCTCTCGATCCGCCTCCCTTCAGAGACACACAAGACTCCACACTGGAGAGAAACCCTATGTGTGTAAGCAGTGTGGGAAAGCCTTCATCACCTGTACTTACCTGCAGGTTCATGAGCGAACTCACACTGGGGAAAAACCGTATGTATGTAAGGATTGTGGGAGCGCCTTCATGCTTTGGACCCAATTCCAAAAGCATAAAGTAGTTCACAGCGGTGTGAATCCCTTTGTTTGCAAGCAATGTGGGAAAGCTTTCACCCGTCTTGGTTCCCTACAAATACATGAGAGAATTCACACTGGTGAGAAGCCCTATGTGTGTAAGCAGTGTGGGAAAGCCTTCATCACCTGTACTTACCTGCAGGTTCATGAGCGAACTCACACTGGGGAAAAACCGTATGTATGTAAGGATTGTGGGAGCGCCTTCATGCTTTGGACCCAATTCCAAAAGCATAAAGTAGTTCACAGCGGTGTGAATCCCTTTGTTTGCAAGCAATGTGGGAAAGCTTTCACCCGTCTTGGTTCCCTACAAATACATGAGAGAATTCACACTGGTGAGAAGCCCTATGTGTGTAAGCAGTGTGCAAAAGCCTTCATGTCTTTGACTCAGTTAAGACGACATGAAATAATCCACAGTGGCATCAAACCTTACATGTGCAAACAATGTGGAAAGGGCTTTCTCTGCTCTACTACTCTCCGGAGTCATGAGAAGATGCACAGTGGCAATAACCCGTATGTGTGTTCACAATGTGAGAAGGTTGTGAGTTCTGAGAGCGCTTTGCGGAAACATAAAATGATTCACACTGGAGAGAAGCCGTGTGTCTGTAAGCAATGTGGCAAGACATTCACTCATTTAAGTTCCCTTCAGTACCATGCGCTGATGCACAGCGGAGAGAAACCCCATGAATGTAAGAAATGCGGGAAAGGCTTTCGGTCTTTTAGTCACCTTAAAAAGCACGAGAGAACTCAACACTAAATAGAAAACTATCTGCATGTAAGCAATATGGGAAAGCCATTCTCAGTGGCACAAATCCATAGGTTTGTTTTTAAGAAGTGTTTACAGCCTTTAAATGGCTGTGGCGGTTTTCACATAAACTCACTGGAGAAAAGGGGGACTTTTTGCTACCAGTATGTTAAAGTCTTCTATAGGGTTGATTAAAAACAAAAACAAGAACCCATGAAATAGCCAGAGTGGAGGGGAATCTTTTAAAAAATAATATCGAAGCCAGGCAGTGGTGGTGCATGCCTTTAGTCCCAGTACTTGGGAGGCAGAGGCTGGTGAATCCCTGTGAGTTCAAGGCCAGCCTGGTCTACAGGGGGAGTCTTAGGACAGCGGAGGCTGTCCTGTCTCAAAACAGGGAAACCCTGTCTCAAAAAAAAAAAAAAAAGCTTAATTGATGAAGGAGGAAGAGGAAGGGGGGAAGGAGGAGGAAGAAGAAGAGGAAGAGGAGGAGAGGAAGAAGAAGAAGAAGAAGAAGAAGAAGAAGAAGAAGAAGAAGAAGAAGAAGAAGAAGAAGAAGAAGAAGAAATGGTTTTTTATATTAAAAGTTTTCTTCAATTACATGAGTAAACTCACACTGGTGAAAAGCTGTAT
Source organism: Mus pahari (assembly GCF_900095145.1). Classification (NCBI taxonomy): domain Eukaryota; kingdom Metazoa; phylum Chordata; class Mammalia; order Rodentia; family Muridae; genus Mus; species Mus pahari. Next base: position 670,195 of record NC_034607.1, on the reverse strand, counting down.
GAGTGCAAGTGATGCTTAAACTTTTTGTGGTCCCAAATCATGGGAAAGGCATGGCATTGATTAGATTGTAGAGAAACCTGGTGCATGTTTACAATGTAGAAAGTCTTCACTTCTCTGCTTCCTCCAAATATGTATGAGAAGTCAACTAGAGGGGGCTGGAGAGATGCCCCAGTGGTGAAGAGCACTGACTGTTCTTAGAGAGGATTCAGGTTTGATTCCCAACACCCACACGGAGGGCCACAACTGTCCCAACTTCAATTCTAAGAGACCCAGTGCCCTCTTCTGAGCTCGGTGGGGCCTTCATGTATGTGCATGGCACACAGACATATGCGGGCAAATTACCCACACACAAAATAAAAAAAAGTCATAGCAGAGAGAAACCCTCTGTGTGTAGGTAATACTGAAAAGCCTCTCGTTAGCACATTTAATTTCACAGACATGAAAGAGCCTACTCTAGAGTAACCTTAGATGTGGGGTTTACTTAAAAAATCTTTCTAGACTATGTGTTTCATGTGTGTAAGTGCTTTGCCTGCATGTGTGAGTGTGTGTCACATATGTGCAGTGTCTGCCCTGCCCTGAAGAGTGCTTGGAGTTACACATGGCTGTGAGCAGCCTTGCAGGTGCTGGGATGTGAACACAAGCCCTTTGCAAACACAGGGAGTGCTCTTAAAGACCGAGCCATCTCTCCAGCCCAGGAGTTCATTCTGGACTCCTGTTTCTAAACTTTGTTTTACAAAATAAGCGTAAGCTGAGTATGTGAGATAGGATGGCAGCTTATACCCTTGGAATGGAGAACAGTAATCAGCACATGTGAAGAAAACAAGACAAAAAAAAAACAAAACAGCTGTAGAAAGAAAAGTAAACTATTGTGAAGTGATTCTGTTTTCTTAAAGCAGCAATCTAGAGTTTAATGGGCGATCTCTTCTTGCATCAAATCTGGCATGCTTCCGTTTGCATTGTGAATTGTGTTAGAGTCATTGTTGAACTGACTTTTAATTGTAACCTACCAATATTCATAAATGCCTTTCTTCAAGCAATTGTAGTTAATTAAAAATGACTTTTTGAGAATATTGGAATTTTTGCACTGCTTTCATGTGCCTGGGTCTGACCATTTTGTGTGTACTTTTATATTTTTTATGAACAAAATATACTATTAAGTGTGTGTATGTAAGACCGTGCATTTGTATATATGGTGTGTGTGTGTGTGTGTGTGTGTGTGTGTCCGTGTTCATACTGAGGTAGGTGTAACAATAACAATGGGTGGCTTGCTTTATCACTCTCTGCCTTGCTCTCTTGAGAAAGCATCTCTCACTGAACTACGAACTAAACTGGCAGCCAGCCAAACCCAGCCGTCCACCCCTCTGCACTCCCCCATAGTTCTGGGTGTATGGGCATGACTGAATCCAGGGTTGCAGCCATTCCCAGGTTTACATGTGTGCTAAGGATTCAAACTCAGGTCCTCATGCTTGCAAAGTGCTTTCACCCACCAGGATGTCTTCTAACCCCTCTAAACCATCTTTCTATTGATTTTGTATTGCTTATGTTTTGTGTATATATTTTTCTCTCTTTGGTGTTTATTTTCTAAAAGTATTTTCTTGTGTCTAGGACATTTGGCTACAATGTCAGTTTGCCACAGGTTAGAAACATGTGAGTGAGCACCCTCACCTGAACATCCATTCTGATTTTCTTGTTGATGTGGGAAGTCCCACCCACATCGTAGGTGGCACCTTCTGGTCCAGATCAAAAGGGTGTGGCAGAATCTACTGCCTTTTGTTCAGTTGGCTATCTCTCTCTTGCCGCCCAGTTCATCTGCCCTGTCGGTACTGATGCTCACTTCACAGATATCAGACCTATAGTGTTTCTAAACCTTCATTGGCTGGGCAGGAAACTTCCCGCTTCCCTGCACCAGATTGGGACAGCCGAGGCCCCTCCATCCACCCAGCAACCTTCTCACTCACTCACCAATCCTCACACTCACTTGCCCACCCACTCACCCTGAGGCACCAAAGCCCCAACCTTAAGGACTTATTAATGACCAGCTCTCAGCTCTCGGGTCTTTCTATTTTTTTCAGTGCTTTAAAGTACTTAATAAATTTCATTCCTCTACAGAAGCCCGATAGGTACCGTGTCCTTCCGTTTAAGGCTGAACTATTTAAAAATTGCTTTTAGAAGAGAAAAAAATGTTAACTTTTTACAAACACTAAGCAAGATATATATGTATTACTCATAGATCAGGCCATGTTTCCAAGTTTATTTAGTTTGTGTTGTATGGTAATTGAAGGCCTCCGCTTTCTCAGAGATCCACCTGTGTCTGGAATTAAAGGCTGGAGCCACCGCAGCCAGGCCAGTGAGTTGTTTTTAACAGTGCCACATAGACTCCTGGTTGTCAAAGCTGCTCATTGCTGGAAGGAAAGCTCAATGCAGAGGACAAATGTTGGCTTGAGGATTCAGGATAAGGTTGAAAGTGATGGGTATCAGTGTCCAATAATGAGGTGGGTGGCTTGATGTGGTAATGACCTCAGAAGTGGGGTGTTAGTGTTAGGTATTGTCTTAGTCACTGTCCCAGTGCTGTGAAGAGATATCGTGACCAAGGTCGTCTCTCTTGTTGTTGTTGTTCTTTGTTTTTTGAGACAGGGTTTCTCTGTGTGGCCCTGGCTCTGCTGGAACTCACTCTGTAGATCAGGCTGGCCTTGAACTCAGAGCTCCACTTGCCCCTGCTTCCAAGGGGCTGGGATCAAAAGCACATACCACCAATGTCTGGCAACCAAGTGGTGGTCTTTTTGGATTTTATGAACGTTTCCTGGCACAATATTAAAAACTTCCATTCAAACCACATAGGACATAGAGGAGAAAGCTGAGTGACTTCACTCAGTTCCATCTCAGTGAACACATGAGATCCTGTGGTGACTGACAGGAGCCCAGGTTACTCAAATCCACCTGCATCACTGAAAAGCCAACCCCAGCATAGGCTTCTTAGAGCATAGGTTCCTTAGAGCATCACCCCTGCTGTTCTCTGCACAGCTCCCAAGTTTCTCAGCGCCAGAGTCTCCTTCCCCTAACAACTGCTTCTTGTGAACTCTCGAATTCTCTGACTTTCCTGGGCCCTGTGTCATGAGACTGACTCACATGAATCTTCCTTCCCTCTCTCAGGAGAACTGTTTCAATTTGGAAGGAATAACCACACAACTTCAGGCCCTTTTCATACTCTTGTTTGTTTGCTTGCTCTGGTTGTTGCACGCAGTCTGTAGACCAGGCTGACCTTGAATTCACAGAGATCTGCCACCTCTACCTTCCAAGTGCTGGGACTGAAGGCAGGCGCCACCACATTCAGCTATGCTTTTCTATCCCTTCTGCTCCTTCTCCTGTGGTGGCCACTGATTGGAGAGTAATGTTGGAGGTGGGATACAGACGTCTGATTTTTGTCCTTCATGTATGGCCGATAACCAAGAATGTGCATATGCACAGAGACACACAGATGCATACACAAAATTAACAATAAAATCTCAAGAACAGAAAGCAATGTCGAGTATCGCAGCACGGAAGGAGACAGTTCCTAATCCACCACTCTCCAACCTCAGTAGGCGCCATGGTTTGTCTATTCTTGGACCATTTGGAGGTGTAGCCTTGTTGGAGTAGGTGTGTCACTGGGTGTGGGCTTAAGACCCTCACCCTAGTTGCCTGGAAGTCAGTCTTCCACTAGCAGCCTTTGGATGAAGATGTAGAACTCTCAGCTCTGCCTGTACCATGCCTGCCTGGACACTGCCATGCTCCCACCTTGATGATAATGAACTGAACCTCTGAACCTGTAAACTAGCCCCAATTATATGTTTTTTTGTTTTTTGTTTTTTGTTTTATAAGACTTGCCTTGGTCATGGTGTCTGTTCACAGCAGTAAAACCCTAACTAAGACAGTAGGCTCTCCTTGGGTCGTGGAGCCCATTCATCTTTACGTGCTGTAGCGGCAAAGGGGTTGCTGCATATGACCCTACCACCAATGATTTTGGTGGGGTCAGCTTGTGTTTCTTGGCAAAGGATGGGCCCAAGTTGTTAGGCAGGGCCATGCCATTTTGTAAAGAACCTTGATTTTGATTGGACAAGACCAATTTCTGTAACGACAGTAGTCTGATTCATTTTTTTCTAGATTATTGCTGTTCCTGCTCCAGGATTATGGATCCTTTATCCCAGATAATGGCTAACCAGGAATGAATCCATCAGCTAACATTGTTTAACTGACTGTTCACTGCCTCCCTCTTGCAGAGGGCAACTGCAGGCCTGGAATGGACCCTTTGAATGTTCTTCCCCACTGTTTCTTTTCTGCTCTCTAACCACCTCAGTGTTGACAGAAAAGCTTTGATTTTTTTTTTTTTTATAGAGACTCCTTTTGTAGGCCTTTTCCCAAATAAAGACCTTCCCTGTCTTAAATCACTCATTCCCTTGTCTTTCCTACTCAATAGACATTCATAAGAGGGCGCAGAGTCATGCGCTAGCCTTCCAGTCACCTGCTAGAGCTGGCTATCTGGTTTGAACTGGCCCCTGGTCAGCGATATGTCCTTTCTCTGTCCACTACCACTGTTACTGAATGGAACGCAAACTGGATGCATAAACTCCTCCTATTATACATTTTCTATTGCAGGGGATAAATATACAATATAGTGGGAAGATAATTGCCCATTCTCAGGACTAGTTTTCTTAAAAACAAAACAAAACAAACAAAAACCTGAGCTAAACAGCTCAGTGTAACCTTTTAGATTTTTTGAGCTAGGAAAACCCACCTCTAATCTGGGCCACACCTTCTTCTGGACACAGAAGGACGCTTTTGCTCTTTGCCTGCTTTCTCTCACCTTATGAGCACATCCATTCCTTCACTGGCATTACTTAGAGCTTACTTCTTCAGGATTCCATTGTACCCTGAAGACCAGCTAAGTCACTCAGCCTTGTGGACTGAGCAACTGCTATATCATTGGATTTTCCAGCCATGCTTGGATTAGCTCGACTGTAGCCTTTAAGTCATTCTAATACACCCCCTTTCTCTAGATTTCTAGAATCTAGACTAATACAGACTTTGGTACCAGAAGTGGTTGTAGAGCACCAGAACTGTAAGGATGAATCTGTTAAGTATATGAAAGAGGCTTTTCAATTTTCCAACTCCCACAGTTACTGAAGCCTTCCAGTTAGTGAAGCCTTTGCTGGGAGCTTAGGAAGGACTAAAAGCTCATAGAGTGAACTATTTTAAGACCCAAGGAGATAAATGCATTCGATTATCCCTATTCACCAGTTGTGGGTGGCAATGGGTTTGTTGATTCTGTTTATGAAACTTTTGACAGTTTGGGAAAAAATAAGGAAAGTGATGATGCTAGTTGGCTGCTCTCAGCATCTCTGGATAAATTGATAAAGGATGGGGATGAACTTAGCAATGCACATAAACACTCTAAAGTTTCCTAAGTGTCCCCTAGAAGAGAGTCTTCTCTCCAGCAGACACAGAGCCCAGATATACCTTTATAGTTTTACCTCAAGGATATATTAAATCTTCAGTCCTGGGCCAAAAGAGCAGGAGATAGCAACCATTTTGGACTTACTGGTAACACATATGCACATCAGAGGATGGGAAATAAGTCCAACCAGAACTCAAAGGCCTTCTACCTCCGTGAAATTTCTTAGGAGTCCAGTGGTGTAGGACATGCAGCAATATGCCCTCAGGCCAAAGGAGTTGTTGAATGAAAATCATCAAGCCAATGATGAGAGACTTCTTTATAAGTTTCAGCCCCAAAGGCCACAGGGTTTACCCTTTCTCTGTTGATGTCCTTAACTTGTGTTTATGTCCTGTCAGAATTTGTGAATAAGGCATTTGTGGCCTCTCAGTGTGTGCTCACGCATGTGTATGTGTGTGTGTGTGTACACACCCCTGTGTGTGTGTGTGTACACACTCCTGTGTGTGTGTGTGTGTATGTGTGTACACTCCTGTGTGTGTGTGCTTATTCTTTGGATTTCATTGTCTAAGATTTCATCTAATTCACTAGAATTGGAGGCCACTACAATGGGATTAGTACTTTTTGGTAGAATTGTGTTTTCTTGATTTTAATGTTTATTATAGTTTTTCAAAAAAGCTTCTTTATTTGGGGTTAAATCATTGGCTATTGTTGTTGTTTTTTAATCATATTGCTCTTTCAAATGGAACTGATTGCAATTTTCAGGTTGTAGTAGGGTTGAAGTTTGGTTAATTCTACTCCATAATGTTTGGCCCACTAGGTTAACAGGGAAATAGTGTCTGTAATCGTCACTATCCATGGCTAGGCTCATTGTAAAATGCATTTAAACCCACAAGGTACCATGCCTCAAACACCAATCACTTTAGAAAATAGAGGAACAGTATGTCTTCTTTATGCACAAGTGTATCAGCTACATTAGTTACGCGTAGAAAGGACGAGAAACATAAAGGTGGTCCTGAAGCAGGAGGCATTGAGCTGAGGCGGGTGCAAAGAGGAATCTGAGGGGGACCAAACATGATGTCCTAGCAGTGTAGACACAGAAATGTCAAGTATACGTGCACCGAACGTGAAGTCAGTCAATTTGAAGTTGGCTGAATGTCCTGGGCAGGAGAAACCGCACTGGAGATGGAGTCCAAGGACTGACTCAGTTCTTCCCGTGTTGATGACAAACAGTAGCAAGGTAAAAGTAAATACAAGGGGACAGTAGGAGCATGAGGATGCAGAGGAGGCAAGCTTGTTTAAGAGTACAGAATAACCTAAAGTAGATAACCTAAAGCTATCTCAACCATTAGCAGGCTGAGACCAGAGACTCTGAAAACCAGGCCAGCCTGTGTTCCTTGGGGAAATCTCTGAAAGGGAAAATCATACAGGAAAGATAGGGAAACGAACTAGAGAGAGAAGAGGTAAAAACGGAAGACAGAGAAGGACAACCTGCTAATTTGTCAGTAAATATTAAATATAGTTTTTTTAATGTGAAGGAGAGAGAACTGGGTGGGAGTCTGAAGAGTTGGGGGCTAGAACGCTGGTTCCGTGGTTTAGAGTACATATTGTTTTTGTAAAGTACCCAAATTCTGTACCAGGACCCATGTTCTGCAGCTTATAAATCCATTTCTGCGGATTCAGTGCCCTCTTCTGGCCTCCGTGGACACCTGTACATGCGTGACATGCACACAGACACACAAACATATTTTTTTAAAAATACCAAATTCTTAAACAAATTCTGTAAATGCCATCTAGTCATCTTGCTGGCTGCGCCTCAAGTCTTTCAGCTTTCCTATTTTCGCTCCTGTCTTTCTAAAATATCACTTAAAATACCTGTCTGCAGGCTCCCTGACATTGTTCCAAGCTTGCACCTTCTTCACCTGGCTCACAGCGGGAATCTCTATTGCCTTTTCCCTGGCCTCTTATTATGCTGTCGGCGCCCAGAGCAGCCTTTCAGTTCCAATCTTCTCTCTTCAAGACTCCCTTTCTAGATTCTACCATTCCTCTGTGAACTTAGTTCTACCTCCGCAGTCAGGCTGGTCCTCTTGATTGCAGGAAGTTATCTGTGGAGTATTCCAGGTTTATGTGTTCAGAGTCCTGGAGCTCCGCTGCGACCTGCGTAAACTTTCACTTCCTGTAGAATCTTTGGAATGCTTCGAATCTTAAGAATGGTTCTGTGTCCCTCCGTTCCCAAAATGTTTTGCTCTAGAAATGACTTTGTGAGGGCAATAGTAGCGAGGTGGGTTCAAGAGAGTAAGCAGAAAGGGTATATCTTCAGTCACAGAGACCTTGGTGACAACCATCGATCGCAAAATGAGAGAGAATATTAGAAGCTCAGCCAAATAGACATAATTCACATCAGACATTCTTTTCAATGCCATTTCTCACTCATGCAAATAGAATTTAGCTGACATCTTTGCCTTGTTAAAGAATAGACTTCTACGTATTTTTAATTCCATGTAAAATATAAAGTATTTATCCCTTTCACACGTAACGCCAGAAGTAGAGTTTGGGAATCTCACGGCCAGATGAGACCCCAAGTATCAAGGTTTACGTTCGGATTAGAGGTTTGGCGCCACAGTACACTCTAGAGGATGCTTTTTCTGTCATTTAAGCATTAGCAGGCGTGCACGTGACTCACTGGCCAGTAAGAAAAGTTGCTTGGATGCATAAACTGTCCAATGAGGTTTACAGATGTTGGGAGAGGGCGGGCACAGAAGCGGAGGATGCCACTTCCCGTCCAGCCATTTTAGGCGTTTGTGTCTTCTGTGGAGAGAGACCCGCAGGTTGTTTGCCCAGTGTCTGTGTTCCATCCACTTACTGCAAGAGCTGCCGGAGAACAGCAGGACACCCGGTGATTGGAAATGGTACGTGCGGCCAGGCGTCCCGGCTGTGGGGAGGGCGCTGCTGGAAGCGGAGGCGGCAGTGGGGACGCGGCCTTCCAGGGCAGCGGAGTCTGCGTCTCATCTGGCTCCGCTGGGCCGCGCTGCCCGGGTCCCTCTGGGTGGAGCTGGGCCAGCAGGCAGGGCTGCGGTCCTGTCCTTTGCTGAGAGCTCAGTGCTGCGGCCATGGCCTCCCTAGGCATCCGGGCACCCGCAGCGTCGCGGCTCCGCAGCCTGGGCGGTGGCGGCTGCGTCGCGGTGAGAGTCG